>NC_044066.1:11879628-11884628 GCF_902167405.1 Gadus morhua | reverse complement strand
GAGCGGGGGGAGGAAGGTGTGTGTGTGTGTGTGTGTGTGTGTGTGTGTGTGTGTGTGTGTGTGTGTGTGTGTGTGTGTGTGTGTGTGTGTGTGTGTGTGTGTGTGTGTGCTGTGCACGCGTGTCATAAAATGCAAATGCGCCGCCGCCCCGTCCGCTTTTACAAATTAAATGTCAAGACATAAAATATTGTCAGTTTCGTTTTCGCCCGAGAAGGATGACAAATCCATATTCTCCCCTTTAAATAAACCTCACATCACGGGGACGGACGGGGGTAATCATCGCGGAACAAAGCACCATGATTAACGATAGCAATTTACAGTATCTGGCGACCGCGAGAGGCGGCTCCAGCGGCGCCCGTGGTGGTGGCGGCGGTGGTGGTGGTGGCAGTGGCGGTGGGGGGGTTGGTGGTGAGGGGGGCCGGTGTATGTGTGGGTGCGGTAGCAAAGGGAGGGAGAGGAGGGTGTAGGGAGGGGGGTGGGGGAGGACGAGGGGTGGGGGGGGGGGAGCACGGGGAGGGGAGGGACAGTCAGCGAGACATCACGGTTATCATAATTCATATCATAAATAACGGGGGCCAGCCAATCACAGGCAGCACGGGCGATGTCATCCCCGGTAACCTTTGATAACAATTACCATAGGAGGCAGTGCACAAACCTCCAAAGTCACAATGTTATCTTATCCCCTATTCTGTGCTTGTAGAATACAACACTATTACCATATAGATTAGACTATTTATAATAGTGCGTGTCATTCCGGCGGGGTGCGGTTTCGACGTGTTGTCGACGTGCAGAAGTGTGTGTGTGTGTGTGTGTGTGTGTGTGTGTGTTTTTACCAGTCTTGTGAGGACCAGGCAAACTATATGAGTTCATATAAGTGGGTTGGGGTAAGTGTGACCTGATGGTGGGAGATGCTTCCCCCCAGTCCCCCCCCCCCCCCCCCCCCGCCCTTTCTCGAAGCCTTTCAATGGGCCTCTTCTGCAGTATCACACAGCAGGGACTTCACAGTGGTGTAGTCACTGGTGGAGGTGTGTGCAGGTGTGTGTGTGTTTGTATGGCTGTTTCTGTGTGACTCTGAATATACAGTATACGTATATGTATATGTGTGTATATCAAGCAGCCCTGGTTCAGAATCGTTGCCCTTAAACCCAGATCGGTTTAACTGGTGTCCGTTCAGTACCGTGCATCTATTCTCAATGAAAGTGTAAGAATGGGCATGTCAATGTGTGTGTGTGTGTGTGTGTGTGTGTGTGTGTGTGTGTGTGTTTGTGTCATCCTGTGTAAATGCATTCATCCCTTTCATCTTTTACTCAATTGGGAAATGTGATTAAATGAAGCAAATGCAGAGACAAGGCTTGAGAAAAAGGGGCCGTATTTTCAAAATAAAATGTACAGAGATGGGTATTGGTGAAATAGGATAAAGACAAGTTTGAACCCAACCAAAGGAGCAAAAGAAAAAGAAGGAAGGCAGGACAGGTTGCGTGGTTGTTGTTTGCACACATTTGAAAGAGAGCATTTCCGAACGCAACCTTGTCCTGCCAACACAAACACACAAACAGGTCGGTATAGAATCGCAAGCGCACAATCCACCTCTACCACAACTATTCTCTGAAAAATATTTTTTTTTAGGGGAGGTGAGGTGACAAAGAGAGTGACTATGATTAAAAGCTAGATATCCCCAAAAAATGGGGTTTTATGCACACACAATACATGTCCTGCTTAAGTCATGTTCAAGGGTTGAAAAGTCCAAAAAAGAGGGAAGGGAGACCTTTTAAAAGTAACGCACAAGCAGTATTCACTGGTGCATGAATAGCATAATATTCGGATGGCTCTGACAAGCTGGTCCCTGTGTGGGCTCGTAGAAAGGCTAATCTGTCTTGACAGAATCGTCATTTAAATAAAGATCGTGTCACTGCGAATGTTCCTTGGGTCGCTCGACGGAAGAGGAAGGCCTAGGTTGTTGTTTTTTTTGACAAATTGCTTTGACAATTTGTGCTGTGACAGGGGTGGTAGTGGGGGGGCGGGGGGGGGGGGGCGGGCGGTGGGTGAGTGAGTCGGGGGGAGGTAGCCTTTAGATCGGCAGAGGCTTTCTGGGAATCTGGCGGAGATGTGAATGTGAAATCAGGCGGTTACAATTGTGGAGTTGTGGAAAATGTTGTCGCTTTTAGATTTTCAAATTAAAAGCGTACTTCGCCGATTGTTGGGTTTGATGAATATTGCACTTTCATTTGAACACGTAAATTCAATAAGGAAATCTATATTGGTTAAATTCAACAAGAGCTACACAGTTGGCTGTAGTAAGACAAGTATAGAGTAAGGGGAGATGATAACAATGTTTTGGAATGCGTCTAAATTGTTACTATTATTACAGGTTGTGTGTGAGTAGTGTTTTTAAAAATATATATTTAAAATCATTTAAAAATTATAATTATTCAACTTATTGTTGAAAGAATATTGCCCCGGTGGCCATTCGGCATTAAGCATCAATGGAATTTTCTACTGAGGAAAGGTACATTCTGACCTTCCAATCACCCTCCATCATCACCCTTCTCTCAAATGCTGTGTTAGTGAGTGTGTGTGTGTGTGTGTGTGTGTGTGTGTGTTTGTGTGTGTATACGTGTGTGTGGATGTGTGTTTGGTTGTGCAGAAGGAGGATAGTCACAAAAGGAAAACCCAACTGCACACGAAACAAGAACAGGAAGTAACCGGGAGTGACAGAGATAGAAAGAGAAAAAAGATATGGAATAAAAAGAAGGAAAAAGGCAGGGAGAGAGGGAGAGGGAGAGGGAGAGAGAGAGAGAGAGAGAGAGAGAGAGAGAGAGAGAGAGAGAGAGAGAGAGAGAGAGAGAGAGAGAGAGAGAGAGAGAGAGAGAGAGAGAGAGAGAGAGAGAGAGAGTGTGTTAGGGGCCCTTTTTATCAGTCGGGCCCCGAGGTGCTAGTGGGGACTCTGCTGAATCCTGAGAGATTAGGATGGGGTGGGAGAAAAATGCAGCACGCGGCAGTAAGGGGCTTATGCCACCGCTTGTATTCGTTCAGGTGAAAAGAGTATTGCTTTTACATAAAACTGGACAAATCCGGCCACAATGCCTTTACCCCCCCCCCCCTACACACACACACACACACACACACACACACACACACACACACACACACACACACACACACACACACACACACAGACACACACACACACACACACACACACACACACACACACACACACACACACACACACACACACACACAGAGACACACACACACACACACACACACACACACACACACACACACACACACACACACACACACACACACACACACACACACACACACACACACACACACACGCACACCCCTGACCAGATTGTGCTCTCTCCAGCCCATATCTTTCTGCAGACTTCCGCTCCTGTCCACCATGTCGGTTGTTGTGATGGTTGTTTTTTTCCATTCTGGTGGCCCCTAAAGCCTCTTTCCTTTCTTGCGGACGGGACGTATGGGTGTGGGGTTGGAGGGGTGCCAGGGTGTCACAGACATGACAAGTCGCACGGATACAGAGGAGAAAGAGGAGGAGATGAACATGGATGAAAAAAATAAAGCCTGTGAGGAAGTGGGAGATAGGGAGGCCGAAATTGCAACACACATGTCGGACGCCATTTTCTCTTTTTTTGATGGAGGTTTCCGTCATGGAAAGAAATTTGGTTTTGGGGGGGGGGGGGGGGGAGGAAGAAATGAGAGGAAAATACGATCACAAAGAAGGGTTAGGAACTTAAAATAAGGGGTGAGGTTTTAGAAGGTAAGAGCAGAGTCGATAATGAGATGAGAGCAGATCAAAAGTAAATAATGGAGATGGGGGCGAGAGCAAAAGGCTTCCTCCTTTTCAACAGGAATAATATTGGAACATTTTGACTCAACACCCCAAGTATATCTTTGTACTCCAACCAAACCTTTCTTTAATCTAAATCTCCCGTTCCCGAGGTGCATCCATCACAGGGATTTTGTGTGCGTGCCTGCGTACGTGCGTGTGTGTGCGCGTGAGTGTCTGTGTGCGCGTGTGTGTGTGTGTGCGTGTGTTCTTCGGCGTGGAAGCTCACAGAGAGGGTTAGGGTTAAAAGGCGGGTTCTTTATCAAGCACCTGTCAACGCACAGTAAAGCCCAGGTAACAATGGCGCCTTACATCGCGTTGCGTCGCCGGCTCCTCTGTGCCTCACATCCAACACCAAAGACAACCCTTGTGGATCCGACAGACCCTCGCACCCTCCCCATTATGAGCAGAACAATGCCCTCCAAAAAGCTAAGTTGGTCAAAGAATGAAAAGGAGGAGAAGAAGAAGAAGAAGAAGAAGAAGAAGAAGAAGAAGAAGAAGAAGAAGAAGGGGTAGGGTCGCGTGCGTACCGTATCTCTGAGGTTGCTTAACATCAATTTGTGACACGATTAATCAATTTGAGGAGCTCTTTTTTCTCTTTCTTTCTCTTTCACTCCGTCTCTCTCTATCTCGCGCTCGTCGTCTTTCGTCGCCGTCGTCACTGTCGTTGCGTTTGAATGAAAGCCGTGGCGGGTGCGACGGGTGTGGGGGGGAGGATGGGGGAGTGTGTGTGCGTGGGGGGGGGGGTGGTGGGGGCCGTGTTGCTTGAATAGACCAGGCTCATCGCGATACGCTGCAAGGTTAAGTGTGTGTTAAGGCGTGTGTTTTAAGGAATAGCGTCCCCCCCCCTCCCCTCCCCCACCACCAGCACCACCACCACCACCCCCACCACCAGCACCACCAGCACCACCGTCCCTGACAGCCTCCCTGTGCTCCCGCTGGTCCCGAAACACTTAGCGGGCGATTAGCATAAGCTGATAGCGCTATCTGGAAGTGTGCCATTGTGGTGACCCCGAAGCCCTTCTTCCTCTGCTAATATAAACCCTCCCTAGCCCTCCGCCTGCAGACCAAACTTTCCCTCTCTCTCTCTCTCTCTCTCTCTCTCTCTCTCTCTCTCTCTCTCTCTCTCTCTCTCTCTCTC
>NC_044066.1:11823096-11826138 GCF_902167405.1 Gadus morhua | reverse complement strand
AGGGCAGCTCTGAGGATGGTGCTGTTAACTGGTGTGTGTGTGTGTGGGTGTGCGTGTGGGTGTGCCCGCCAATAAACGTATATGCCCTATCATGAATGGTACTCACGTTTTAAATAACATTCACTTTTGCGTTCACTTTCTAGGGTGAAGAATGTTCCGGGTTACCAGAAGACCGTTGACCGAGACCTTTGCTGAAACCCCCAAGCCCGAAGAGTACAGCCATGGAAACGCAGGTGAGCGACTCCGACGCACACCATGTGGGTTAACCCAAGGGAGGGGGATGGAGAGGTTAGGGGTCACAAGGGGTCGTAACGGAGGCCATGCGAGCCCGACCACGGGTCGCTAGTTAAAACTCGATCGCCGCGACCGCACGACCCATTTACCTGGCCTTCTGTCGCCGCAGCGACAGGTGTTCAGTGAATCCAGGGGGCGGGGGGGGGGGGGTCTGTGCAGAGAGTGCAGGTGGTGGTAGCAGTGAGGGGGGTCATAGTGTGTGTGACACCCACTGATTCAGATTACAGGATGTCAGAGCAGCTGACTGAACATCAAGAATATCAATCGATCGGGTTCCTTCGAAACGTTCGATCGGAATGGTGTGGGTGCCGAGGTATGACTGTTCTCCGCTCTCTTTTAACGTCTTATCAGCACACATTAAAACACCTTGAAGAGGTGTGGGTGGCTGTGCAATTGTTCATTAACTGGGGGAAGTCGTCAGCTGACATGTGTTGTTGCTACGAGGATGTTGGTCACATAATCATACTCTGTGTCCATTTGAAATATTTAAAAGTCCTGGTTTTCACTCACACGCACACAAGGTATCTCTCTCACACACTTATACATGCACACAAGGTAACACACACACACACACACACACACACACACACACACACACACACACACACACACACACACACACACACACACACACACACACACACACACACACACACACACATCCCATTCCCTCGCTCTTTCTGTCTCTCTCCCTTCACTCACTGTTACATGCAGTCTCTCACGTGTGTGCAGAAAGAATGTGAGGCAAGCACGGTGTGCTATAATTCATAGGTAAAGGTGAACCAAAGTGCACGAGGACAGCTTTTTGGCATGTGGAACTTGAAGAGCATAATTCCATGAGAGGTGAGGGGGGTATTTGTGTCTCTGTTTGTCTCTCTCATTCTCTTGTTCTCTTACTACTCCTAATTGGTATATCAATTACCAACCCCATCCCCCCTTTCAGCCCTCTAATAAGGAAGAAAGTTCAAGGCAGACCCTGCGAAAACAGTGTCTGAATATCGGGGGAAAAATAGGTAAATAATGTTAACGCTTTAGGAAAAGGCTATATATTAATTAGCCATTAATTAATAATGGTTGGGGCAGTACTAAGTCAAATTAAGTCAAGCTTAACTAAGCTATTAACAGTTAACTAATAGTTTAGTCATCCTTAAGTAATGGTGTTCATGCTCACTACTGGGGATAACTAGTGAGTTATGTGCACACAATATTTTATAGGGGGTTGGGTTTAGGCCATTACCCCTTACGCTAACCCTAACCCTGACTGTAATGTCTTCAGTGCACCGTTGTGTTTTATCGTGCATGGCGTGGTGGGTGGGTAGTGGGACGGAGGTCTCTAGCGTCTCCAGGCCTTGCGGTGTATCGACGTCTTCCCGCCCCCCCCCCCACACTCCTCCAGCTGGAGACTCATCAGGCAGCCCTTCTCACATTCCGTTCCCCGCGTGGCGCAACCGATAAGGCAAGATTTGACATGAAGGCACGGCTCCGGGTGGGTGGGGGGTGGGACTGCTGTCTCATCATCGGAACAGTTGAACTTTTGTCTCTAATTCCCTTCCCCCGACCTTCCCCCAAAACTCACCTACACTCCACCTGTGACGTCACACTCGCACACAAGGAAGCACACGCACACGCACACACAATTACAGTCTGTCAGTCAAAGTGTGTTTGGTTAGGCATGCTACCTCCGCCCCCTCCGCCCACTTCCCACTTTAACAACCTTTTCCAGGTAACTGCTCACCTGTGGAATGACCGACGGTTGGAATATGCTAAAGGGGAATTCTGACTTTGTGTTCCGTTTTTGGGTTTCTGTTCATGTGCCGATTGTCTGCTTCCTGTGCCGTGGTGTGTATTCATTCTTTATGTTTAATGTTGTTCGGCATTTGAGAAATTGGTTGAATTTTGTTGAATGCTGGCTTTAATTTTTGATGTTATGCATCATGAGCCAAATGGAACAATTTTAGTAGATGGTTGCAAATAATAAAGAAAAGTGAAGAAGTACATTTGATGAATGTTCATTGAGATGCGTTCTTCAACCATATTATAATATCGCAAACAGCAAATTATTCTGACGCCGTTATAAAAATCGGGAAAGAAACAAACCTTATGGCGTCCTTCCTATCCGGCCCCTCCCGAAGTTTTACCACACATCACATGTTGTCAAAGCACTCACTTTGATATTCGTTCTATTTTAGCACATTTCTCCCTCTCCATCCTCCACATTCTTCTCACTTATTTTTCTGGTGCAAGGTGACAATATCAGCATGAGGCATCTAATCATCCTTGTAATGTGTCAAAAGTGGTAACATAACTTGTGGATGTAAGAGTGTGTGTGAGTGTTTGAGCTTGTGTTTACGGGAAAATGGTCATGCAGTGTGTGTGTGTGTGTGTGTGTGTGTGTGTGTGTGTGTGTGTGTGTGTGTGTGTGTGTGTGTGTGTGTGTGTGTGTGTGTGTGTGTGTGTGTGTGTGTGTGTGTGTGCGCGCGCTACAGCGATGGGAGCGGCGATAGTTGTGATAAATGCCATGATGTGCCACTCATTTGTGAGTTGCCCCGGGGTGTATGTGTGTGGGTGTGTGTGTATTTGAAAGAAGGGAAAGTAGACAAGATGGCTTGCGTCTGATAATCAGTAGATATCCATCACCCAACAAGGTGAAACATTAGATTTGTTACGTTGATTAAAAGGCCCAATGTGGCTAGAAGGCTGCTCCTAGTTTCTCTCTTTTTTGCTCCAAAATAATAGGAAGAAAAGGTG
>NC_044066.1:11818096-11820596 GCF_902167405.1 Gadus morhua | reverse complement strand
GCGAGCGCGAGAGAGAGCAGGCAGGATCCTTGGGGTTGTTGCACAAGCCCTCTCTCCTTCTCCAGCTAAGTGACATTCCTGGAGGCTTTGCATTACAGTCTTGTGGGTCGCTCCCTGTCAAACCTACCTGAGAGGGGGCGTCCCGGTGGCTCAGTGGGGAGAGGGACTACCATTCAGGCTCAGTCCCTACGGCAGCCACCCGCGTCCCATTCCTGTATGCATTCCTGTCTTACTCGCTGCAACTTCATGAATAAAGCATAAAGATGCACCAATAAATCTTAAAATATATATATACGTATATACTGTACCTGAGAAGTTTCATCTCAGGTCATGCTTAATGGCAAGGGGTGTGTGTGTGTGTGTGTGTGTGTCTGTCTGTCTGTCTGTCTGTCTGTCTGTCTGTCTGTCTGTCTGTCTGTCTGTCTGTCTGTCTGTCTGTCTGTCTGTCTGTCTGTCTGTCTGTCTGTCTGTCTGTCTGTCTGTCTGTCTGTCTGTCTGTCTGTCTGTCTGTCTGTCTGTCTGTCTGTCTGTCTGTCTGTCTGTCTGTCTGTCTGTCTGTCTGTCTGTCTGTCTGTCTGTGCTACTGCTTATCCTTAATCTGTCAATGGTTGCATTCCACGCCATTGTGATGAATTTAAAGCGATTTACGTTTGGTGAACGCTACATTTGTCATTTGTTTGACCACCACCTTCTCTTTCAGTGTCATATGTACACACACACGCACTCTGTTCAAGTTTGATCATCTTTAACAAAGCTGTGAAGACTCAGTTCTGGGTCTACTTGTGGCTATCGCATGCAGGCACAAACAGACACGCACACACACGAACACGCACGCACACAGAAATCAGTGGGGTGCAGTCCCGCTCCCACATTTTCGGCACTGCCCGTGTGGTGTCGACTTCCATAAAGCAGGCGAGGCGGCTACAGCCTCCGCTGCTTTCAGTGGTGTAACACTACCCACCCAAGTCATCCTAGCCCCACTGGCCCGTGCCAACATGGAACCTTCCCGTTAATTCCCCAGGCATAATTTATTAAAAAGCCGAACCCAGGCCTTTCGCGTGTGCGTGTGTGCATGTGTGTGTGAGAAAGGGGAAAGTAAAGAGAAAGGTCTCCTCTCATATGACTAAGTGTTTGTTTGCACTGGCTAATCTCGAAGGTGGATTTTTTTTCAACTATTGTTGGTGATGGGGGTGGGGTCTTTGTGAGCGCTTTAGTAAAAAAGAAAAAGTAACTCAATGTAAATGAAAGGGATCAGGGGCAACTCAGCTCCTGGGAGTGTGTGTGTGCGTGTGTGTGTTTGTGTGGGCCTGTGTGTTTGTGGGTGTGTGTGTGTGTGTGTGTGTGTGTTGGTGTGTGTGTGGGCTGGGTGCATGCTAGTGTGAGTGAATCTCGCACAGCCATCTTAATCCAGCACCCAGACTCTTGGCTCCTTGGTTCATCAAAGAGAGAGGCCAGCAGTAGTCGGCCCAAGATTTAATCTCGCTGTTTGTTTGTAATTGTGTGTGTGTGTGTGCGTGCGTACGTGAGTGACCTATGCATTGTTGTGGCCCCCCCAGAGGACCCTCAAGAGCTTTGCCCAGTGATAGCCGAGCTAAGCTAGCGTTAGCCTCCTTGCTATCTCTGAGTCAACAGCGGAGTGTGAGAGGTCCATTGTTAATGTCCGCACTCGCAGGCAAAAAATAAAAAAGGAGTGATTGTCTGGAGTGCTGCCCGTCACAGATAAAGATACTCAGTCAGGTCCCTCACCTCTCAAAGAGAGCAAACACCATGTATAAAGGATAAAGACAGCACTAGATGACACTGGAGTTTATTTTCCCAAGTGTAGCAACCACTGAGAGCACGGTCTTGTATCAGTGAGTCTAGAGCCATTGGAGAGGGTTGGGAAGGAAGGATAAAAGTGGGTATACTTTGATATCTTTGCAGCACTTAAAAATATTGTAGGATTTAGTTTTGTCTTGCTGAAGGTCACTTCAATATTGCCCTGGTCTGAATCTCGAACTGATTGATTAGGTGGTTTAATTAAATATAAGTGTATGCTGATGATACAGTACTGTATCATCAGCATACATTAATGATGATGTGCTATTGATTTAATGCAAGTTATTTGGAAGCTCAGTAAAATTAAGAATATCTTCTCAGTTTTCCCTCGATCAGCGTGACCACTTTGCAGTCCAATCATTCCCCAAAAAGTTGTTTTCTTTCGTGAATAGCGAAGCCAATGTTGATGAAAACCTAAGTCGTCAACCCTTATTTCATCAGCCAGACGTGTTATGAGATTGTGTGTGTTTAATTGTTTTGTTAGCTGATGGATTAGGTTTCAGGAATTAAAATAATTCCAAGCGTTTCATAACAATGTGCCATTTGCCAAGAACAATGCTTCATGTTTTATTAAATTCCCTCAATTGACCTGTCGCACAGCTTTAAACCAGTGTTTCAAATGATTGTCCTTAGATACACTTTTCATCTTCTTTGCTTCGCCTGTCACTTTGTCTGTATCTCT
>NC_044066.1:11800596-11813096 GCF_902167405.1 Gadus morhua | reverse complement strand
TCATTCAGAAAATGCCGTTGAGCAATGTCTCAAACTAGCGGAGTGTTTCCATTGTGGCGGCTAATGAATATGTTTAGCTAATGGGCCCTACTGCTGTGTTAATGAGGGTATAAAGATCAGAGGGCGGGAGGATGAGAAAGAATGAAAGAGAGGAGAAGAAAGAAACATAAAGAGAGCAGCAGACCAGTGAATGGTAGGTGTGCCTGAAAACACTCGGGCCTGGGGTCTGAATATTTGAATCAGAACTTTCCCAGTTTAACGTCTTCCGTCTCCCTCTCCTTCTGTCTCTGTCTCAAGATTCAAGATTCAAAGGGCTTTTCGGGTTAGACGTACATTGACATTGCCAAAGCACAGAAAGTAAATTAACACGGAAATCTTAAACCCAATAAAATGCAAATCTAAAACTACAATAAACCAACATTTAAAAGGGAAATACAGTGAAATCACAGTGAAAAGAAACATAAGATAATGAGATGGTGGTAGGGATAGATTTGAACTAATATAACGATTTTCCCTCTCTTTCTCCCCCATGGCTGACCTGGGCTACAGCTCCCTCCCCCTTCAATTAGGCCCCTCCCACATCAACCCCGCCCAGCCCTCGCTGGGGGCAGGTATTCAGGTATCCCCCCCCCACCCGCCCCCTCCCCCAGCAGGACTAAACAAACTCCCCAGCCTGGGTCTTAGCTATGCAAATGAGCTAAATACCATCAACGTGTTAGTGTGTGTGTGTCTCTGTGTGTGTGTGTGTGTGTGTGTGTGAATGCACTGCCCCCCAGGGGGGCTAACGTACCTCTGTAATCAGCTCGACCCCAGAGCGAGGCTAAAGTGTGTGAGTGTGAGTGTGTGGGTTTGCATGCCGCTTGGTGCACGTTTGTGTGTGTGTGCTTGGTGTGTGTGTGCGCTAATGTGTGTGTATGTGTGTGACACAGACTTGGTGCGTGTGCACGCCTGCCTGCCTAATAAGCTCACTTTACCCCAAGGGCCACCAGAGTGTTTATCAAAGACATTCTTCTGTCTCATTCATCCATCTCTAAACTCCAAAGTCTTTGAAATGAAATTAACAAACGGTGAAGTGTGCGTGTGTGTGTGTGTGTGTGTGTGTGTGTATCAATGTGTGCGTGTTACATAAATACAAATATAGTGCTTAAAACAGCGTCACCCCGTCCCCAGGGATATTCTGAGGTCTTATTCTCATATTTGGCGGGTTAGTCATGTACAACGTGTGTTAAAGTCATTCAAGGGGTTTCTTTGCAGTCAAAGAATAAAACCCCTAGAGGCCAAAACGTTTTGTTGGGCCCTTGGTCTGTCAGGGCTATTTTAGACCCTGGCAGACCGCTTCATACAATTAGGAGACAAAGCCAGGAACTAAAGGGATTAAAGAAGAGCTCAAAAGTGGTTTGGTGCTGATTTATAGACAAGCCCGTCAGGTGTTGCTCGTTGTGTTTCAGTTAGTGCCGGTGACTGTATTTGTGAGCGTGTCTTTTTTATAAGTGTGTGTGTTTGTGTGTTTTTGTCTATTTTGCACAAGTGTGTGTTTCTGTATGCGTATGCATGCGTTGGTGTATGTTCGCCCCCGTGTGTGTGTGTGTGTGTGTGTGTGTGTGTGTGCTTGCGGGTGTGCGGCTCCCGTGCGTGTGCGGGCATATCGATCACAGGTGGGGCTCACCTCCATGTCGAGAGCCATGATTCACCACATGATTCACGATCCCACGCACACACGCACCGCCCCGCTGCAGGACTCCCCACCGCCGGGACGCCGTAGCTGTTTGTGATTTCCTGACCTTTGACCCTGGAAAAAGTTTAAGCACAGACTGGAACCGTTTTTCCACTGAATAACCGGAATAACCTCAAAACGTGGACTTAATACTGTGTGATTATGAAAGGCAAATAAATCTTTTTTTCAGGTTGTTTGGTTAGTTGTTAGTTGGATTTACTGTCAATTACGCAATCAATTACATTTCAGGAATTTATCACACCTGATAAAGGCCTATTGCGACATACACTTGTCTATTAATTGTCTAACTCACTATCTTCATGAATAAAGCATAAAAATGCACAAATAAATCGTAAAAAAACATACCGAGACATTTAATTTCAGGTCATGCTCCATGGCAAGGTGTGTGTGTGTGTGTGTGTATTTGTGTGTGTGTGTGCTCTAGTTTTATTTTGTTGAGACCTGCACAGAGATTTATATATGCAGGTATTTGAGGTATTTCAGTTTCATTGGTAAAGTGATTGAAGAGACTCGATGGAGACTCAACGCACACATACTATCTTCTCAAATCATCGACCACAGAAGATAGAAAATAAAAGCGACTGACTGGTTTATTATCAACAGGACAATAAACTATCAGTCAATGCCTACATTGCCAAACCCCATCCTTAGCTCACATTGCTTTTCCCTTTGGTGTCTCCGTGCCAAGATTGGCAGAATATGACTCGGAATTCGATCCAAGTGAGTCATTATCATTAACAGACACGCTTAAACCTGTTCATTTCATTTGAATATCTAATGTTTCTATTTCCATATGTGTTACTATGCTACAATCATAATTTGCGCTCCAAGCGTCTACGGTACATTTATGTTGTTCTATATAAATGCTGCTGTTTATATATTTTGAATGTATTAATTGTCAATATATTTCATAACCGGGGTTACACTATGATTAAAATAACGTAAAAGACAACTGTCAGTCTCCTACTATTTCTCTGTGAAGTCTTACCGTTGTCTTCTCCTAGAATCGCCAAGATAAGGGGTGGATTAAGGTGTCTCTGACACCTCGGTCTTCCCAAAGTAAACGATATTTACCGTCTGACAGCTATAATGACAGGGATCCTCCAAGGCCCACCTGTTGCAACACTGTTGTTCCTTTTGGATTTAATATTTTTCTCCCCCAAGCTGTTTCCCGCCCTCATTAAAAACTAGAAGTTCCTCTCTGTCATCTTTTTGTACACCTGCTTACATGTAGAAATTACCCTGGTGTAATGGACACACAGGTGTGGTGTCTCCAACCTGCCAACATGGCTTCCTGTTCAGAAAGCTGGCATGGGCATGCAGCACATTTTTAGGTTTAGTTTTTTCATTTTTTAATAGTCTATTTAAAACGCTTCACTACATCTGATATTCCCCCCTGTATCTTCGTACATGTTAGTTTTTTCTGGTTTATATCTATTGTTTTAAATGTGTCCTCTCACAATACTCTTGTGAATGAGTTTTTCTCGAAACGTCTGCCAAGTCTCCTCGGACACTGCATGCATGTATCTGTAACAAAATGTCTGAATAACTTTTATGAAGAGACTATGGTTAGGCAGCTTTCAAACAGACACTGAGCTCTCACTCACTATGCCTCTCTCTCTCTCTCCCTCTCTCTCTCTCTCTCTCTCTCTCTCTCTCTCTCTCTCTCTCTCTCTCTCTCTCTCTCTCTCTCTCTCTCTCTCTCTCATTACCCCCCCGACCTCCACACAAGAGCGACTTCAACTTCCTTCCTCGACCACCAACCCCTCCTTTCCTCTCCCCCCCCCCCCCCCCCCCTCCCTTCCCTCCTCTCCTCCTCTCTCTCCACACTCTCTCTCTTCTTAATGAGTGCGATTAGCAAACCAACAACAGGCTTTTTGGGAGACTAATTGCAAGCCCCCCAAAAAGGGCAGTCATATCCCGGGCACTTCCTGTCTCGAGAAGAGCGGCGGGAGGGTGGGGGTGGGGGGGGGGGGGTGGGGGGTGGGGGGGGTGTACTGGCTTGTGAGGCCGCTTCCTGCTTCCTCCTTGGAACGGGTGGGCGTGTGGGAAAGGGTGGGGCCCCTCAGTGGAGGAGGGGGGGGGGGGGGGGGGGGCACTAATAACTGGGGGGCCGCGAGGCACCACAAATGGAGGCCTAACGAGGTTTTAGTAATGTACCATGACTTAACTACATTAGCTCATTACGCAATTATATAGCATTGATTGCTATCGCGGCTTTGATCGCGTCGATATAGCGGGACGGATGGGGCGCCTGCTAGCGGCTAGCAGCTAGCGGCTAGAGCAGGGAGGCCTTATCAGTTGGTGTTGCTTTCAGGGGCTTGGGATCGGGGGAGGGGGGTGGCCCTTTGCGTATTCATCCTGCCGTAATCGCCCCGGACATCTTCCACCGGGAAATCCAGGACTCTGATCGGAAGAGTGGGATGCTGGATGCTTCCGCCCGCACGTATATAAGTGAATCTCCATTAGCATGTTGGAGTTCCTTCCCTCCGTCAGCCGTCATACGGCTGACGAACAGACATCGAGGGATTGTGAGTTATACGGGTAACAGACGCGCTATGAAGTGTACACACACATCATAGCGCACTTTGCAAGATTTGAGTCAAGTGGAAAGTATACGTTTCCGTAACTTCACATTTGTGTTGGAACGTATGTTGTAATACTTTGGCATTTAGTCATTTAGCCGAACCCTAAGTGACTTCAAAGTGTGGTGTGTGGGTTTTGGGTAAGTGTATATGACTACCTCAGCCCAAAAGGTTGTGGGTTCGAAACCTCCGTATCTGTTGTTGAGCCTGGAGGTGTCCCTGAGCTGAGTGCCTCTGACCTCTACCTGCTCCTGGACGACATGTTTCTCAGTGTTCTCTGGATAAAACACTGGATATTTTATTTATTTTATTTTTATTTTATTTATTTATTTCATTTGTATATTGTATTATATATATTATATATTTTTTATATTTCTTTCTTGGCATTCAGTCTGTGGAAAACAAAGGAAGAATTTCATTGCATGACTGAGAACATGTTTCTTATTGTTCATACGACAATAAAACACTTGAATTTGAATTTGATTAGTGAACATCGCCCTGACTGCAGTGATGCTGAGAACAATTGACTTTTTGAACCGGGTCTGACTCATTGAGGTTGAACATCTCTTTTGCAAGGGAAACACGCATGGCAGCGAGACGGCAGCTACGATCAAAGCAATACAACCCCATGTTTGAGTGTCTCACAGACACTCCACTCATACACTGCCAGATGCAGGGTCGTGGTTCGGGTGGGCGGTTGGAACAAGCCGTCCGTAGAAAGTCTAGCGCTCTGACTTTGTGTCCGAGTTTGATGCCTGCTCGAAAAAAAAGTTAAAGGAAAAAAGGAAAAGACGTTAGCTACGCTCAGACACACACACACACACACACACACACACACACACACACACACACACACACACACACACACACACACACACACACACACACACACACACACACACACACACAGCTGGGGCCCTCCACCTGCAGGCCCCCATGACACGCTCCTGATCGTTAACCTGTCGTCATCGTCAGCCGAATATTACCCCTGAGAACCAAAACACACAGCACACACAGAGACAGCGAGACACTTCTCACACTTTTCCTGCGTGTTGACACTCCAAACACTGAAAGCACTTGGTCCAACTGCTGCCATCGCTCCGCGTCAGCACTCCAGGCGCCCGCACGGCACGGCCGTCCTGGGACCGGGTGCAGTGACGATTTGAACATTCTCTTATTGTGTGTGTGTGTGTGTGTGTGTGTGTGTGTGTGTGTGTGTGTGTGTGTGTGTGTGTGTCTGAGTGCAGGTGAGCATGCACATTCACGTGATTAAACACACATATATGCACGCACATGTATGCACCAAGCCCGCACACACGCACACAGACACACACACACACACACACACACACGTGCATCCGCATGCACGTGTGTGCGCATGCGCATGGGGCCCTCATCACAGAGCTGTCACGGGAATGTGAATGCTCACCTGCACGTGCACATACAAGCACGCACACCTGCACACAGGGAACAATTAAAGTATGTTAACATTGCGCTGTGTGTATGTGTCTCTAAATTGTTATGACAGTGTCGACGATGTAAGGAACAGGGCATAGAGGGTCTGTGTATACCAGACTACCATCACATTCTTTAGCCCATCTCTCTACCCTCTACCTTACACTGAGGAAGCAGTCTTACAGGCCAGACTCGCTTTATCTATCTTTCTCTTTTCTTGCGTTTCATTCTGTTACGGTTTGTCGTCATGAGGAGCTGTACTATGGACCTCTGCATCCGCTTGCTTGTTTACTCTGAAGGAGGAGTCACTTTTCTTCACCACACAAGACACACTGTTGGCGTGTTGAAAGCATCTGTCTGGGTTGTTGTTTTTTTCTTTGCTGAAAGATATCTGCTGTCCCGTGCACCGTGAACGGCAGCGTCGTAGTCACTTCTCTATCGCCTGCAGTGCATCAAAAACACAGATCATAAAGTTTGATGAGGGGTGCCCGCTGGCTCACCGGCTGGAGCACGTACCATAAAGGCTCCGTTCTGATCGCAGCGAGCCGGGTTCGATTCCTGCTCGTGGTCGTTTGCTGCATGTTCTCCCCTCTATCTGCCATACCTTCCTCTCCCTCTCCACGCTATAATATAACATTAAAATTCTAAAGTATTAGTTTGGATGAAACTGAATGAAACTTGGAGATCGTTGGTCGAGGCCTTCAAGATTGAGGGGTTGGGGGGGAGGGGGGGGGAGTTGTTTTGCGTCGAATCTGAGATTGCAGCAGCGTTAAATTGTTGAGTTACCCATCAGACGGCCGGGGCCAGGTTCTTACACCGCCAAGAAGTAAAAAACACACCTGACACGCACACACATACGCACGTGCGCACACACACACACACCTTACACGCACGCATGCGCGAGCGCGCACGCACACGCACACACACACACACAGATGACAGACGGAAGGATGGCGCACATGCACAGGATTCTGACCCGTCGGCATTCTGCCGCCCAAGCGGAGCGTGCGGAGGGTATCGCGGCACGCTCCGCTGACTAGCTCTCAGGCTAACCTTGTTGCACCTGATTCAGCTTACTCATATCAACCCGCTGTGGAGATAGGGTGGGTTGGATGGTTGGATGGATGGGCGGGCGGGCGGGTGTTTTGGAGGGATGGACGCGCCGTGAGAGATGATACCTGTGGCTGTAACCCGAGCATGTGGTCCAACCGGCCGGCCTTACAGTCGGGACCGGTGGGACGACGTCTACCCTAACCCGACCAACGTCCTCCACCTCTCCTTTCACTCCCCAGCCCAGCTCGCTCTTGAGTTCTCCCTCTCTCTCCTTTATCCTGTATTCTCTCTCTCCTTTATCCTTTATTCTCTCTGTCTCTGTCTCCGTCTCTCTCTGTCTCTCTCTCTCTCTCTCTCTGTCATCCTTTCTTCTGTGTCTCTCCCTCCTCTGCCGTCACTCATGACAAGGCTGACTGGCTGTGGCAGAAGAGCTGTTGCACAACCAGTGTAATTGGAGTATGTTGTCATACGGCTTGTCTATTTATTTATTTTTCCTTCCTCCTCATTCATTGTATTTGGCCAGAACGGTAGGCTACTTGCTCCTCAACGTTCCTGTCACGCAGTTTCACACTGAGGAAGAACGAAATGAAATAAAAAAGATTCTGAAACAAATATACCCAGCCCTAAACGAAAACAAGCTAGTAAGCTGGTTTAAGTCGTCGAGGAGGAAACTTTTCTGAAATTTGAGAGCACGTTATAATTTGCTTGGATATTGGTTGTGTTGTAGATGTCATACGGTTGTGTTGGGTGTTGTTTTCACCTGTTGGTTGTTGGCAGGTGAAGGGTGAGACAGTGGACATGATTGAGCATACATATGCACACAGTTAGTGGCAACCTACATTTTGAATTTGAGGCCTTTTAAAGGAGAGAGAGAGAGAGAGAGAGAGAGAGAGAGAGAGAGAGAGAGAGAGAGAGAGAGAGAGAGAGAGAGAGAGAGAGAGAGAGAGAGAGAGAGAGAGAGAGAGAGAGAGAGAGAGAGAGAGAGAGAGAGAGAGAGAGAGGCGGAAAGGAGAGAGTGTGAGATGGGGGGGTTCCTGCGTGCATATTTATGTTCATATTCACACCTGTCAAACGGGTTGACCACTGTTTCCTTAAAGTGTCACATTTTTGTTAAGGGGCACCCTACAGTGTGTGTGACCACACACACTGTATATCCTGCAGTGTTTACCATGGTGCTATGGGTGTTACCTTCCATTCACACATCGCATCCAAAGTCAGTGAGAAACAGACACGTTTGTTGGAAATACATCTTGTCAGGCACTAACCATTTCCCCTTCAAAAAAACAATTATTTCGCTGTTCACAAAAAGCAATGGTTATCTCCACACTTGTATCGGGTACCTTGATTGCTCTTACGTTTTGGTATACTTCATTTCCTGGTTGTTTTAGCTCTGATATAGTGTATCTCAAATATGTCTCTAGCGTAGAGTTGTACACCTTGAACACACAGTGTACAATATTGCTTTTGCGTTTTTGTTTTTGTATGCTTTTGTGTGTTTATTTTTCTGTGTGTTTGTGTGTGGGCAAGCATGCGTACCTGTCTGCGTGTGTGTGTGTGGGTGTGCATGCTAGCGCACACACGTAGCATTTGTGTATTTTTTTAGGCGTGTGTATGTGGCTCGGAATGGGTAAAATGCGTAGGCACGAACATAAACTGAACTCAAAACCACATCTATTTATAGAAGCCCCTGTCACCTCGACCTGAAGTAAGAAATTGTTTCCTGGGACATGAATGAAGAATGGAAGAACTCGTTGCCGCTGTCGTAAGATGTGCAGTCAACAAGTGTTCACTATGACTCACAGCTACCATCCTGTCACCTTCTGCAGGCTTCCTAAGGAGCTGGGAGACTCCAACAGGACTTGTTTTAGCGACTATAAATACTATAAAGTAAAAAGAATTAGGATTTTCGGGCCTTTTCAGTCTAACTATTTGTAGGCCTTCGCTTTGTAGTGTTATAGTTTAGGAAGAGGCGAACTGACGTACATAAAGTTATGACGATGGAAAGCGGTTGTTGATGGCTAATGGTAGCCGTCAGCTACTTAATCTACAGTGTGATTCTCTCTATTCTCTCTAGTAGTATCTCAAATGGTACTTCCACACCTTTCTATATACAGCTTTATAAAAGAAAAATAAATGTTGCGTTTAACTCTTCGCTTCCTGCCCACACAGCCTTTTTGTCTCCCGGTACGGTAGCAGAGACGGTACACCACTTCAAGCAACCAATGGGGGGGGGGGGTGTTAGTGGCTTACTTCCTTTTTCTTACTCCAACGCCCCCTCCCCTCCCTCTTGCTGTAGACCTTCCTCCCCCCCCCCCCTTTCCCCTTTCTTTCTTTCTTCTCTCTCTCTCTCTCACTTCTTCACAGGAAGTTGTGGCCATGCTAACAACGCTACATTTGCGGGTCCCGCTTTTGTGTCTATTTATATTTTGTTTTTACATTCCCTATAATTTTCAACATAACCATATCAATGACCGTTAAATCGACGTTGCAGGCCCTCAACATTTATATTTTGGATACATCAACGCACTTTCAAAGGGCCAGGGTGCCTTTGAAAAAATGAAACACGTTTAACACTCAGTAAATATCAGGGTATAAAATGACATTAGTCATTCTTACAATGATACGGACATCAAATTTACGGTCGGTCAAAAATTGGTCGAGTGCATCATCACTCAAGCCAATTTAACGGGGAAGTTAACATGGGATTCTGATATCCTATTTCCCACAGCGCTAGATGTCAATCATCTATCCCTGCGTCGTGCTCCCCATCGTCTTCCCCTGTGGTGTGAAGGCCCCCCGAACTAGCAGGTAGCTTTCACCTCCATGCTTTTCACTGGGAGGTGAAGGCTACCTGCTATTTCAGGGGGGGGGGGGGGGAGAGGGGGGGAGAGAGAGAGAGAGAGAGAGAGAGTTGCATGAGTTGAGCCTTATAGAAATTAAAGTAATATCACTCACTGGCGGTAGAGGCTGATACCCCACTCGCCACCGGGGGCTGTGGGCCCCCGCTCACAACCACACACAGTCAAACCCACACACACACACACACACACGGAAACGCACCACTCTGTCTGTGTGTCTGTCAGAGGCCGGCATGGATGCTCCATGCTTCCCCGCAGGTGATAACAGATTAAACCTATTCCATTTCACGCCTGAGGCCCCCCCAAACACAATCCATGTGACGCTCCCTCAGCCCCCCCCCCCCCCCCCCCCCCCCAAACACCCACATCCAGAACCCACATCCCACCTCCATCCGCCAACTCCACCCCCTAGCCCACCCTCATTTCCCCGTCTTCCAGGGAGAGAGAGAGAGAGGGAGAGAGAGAGGGAGAGGGAGAGGGTGAGGGAGAGAGAGGGCAAGGGAGAGCGAGAGAGAGCTGGCTGCAGCCGCCCCAGTCCACTGGGCTAAGCCGGCGAGATGGAAGGGCCCCACGAGATTATACAGGCCGTTCCTGAGGAAATTAGTGCACGTTGCTGTAAGTGCATGAAATAGTGTGTGTGTGTGTGTGTGTGTGTGTGTGTGTGTGTGTGTTTGTATTTGTGTGTGATTGTACTTGCATGTGGCTCAGGTCTCAGAGTGTGTGTGTGTGTTGGTGTTGATGTGTGTCTGAGGGTATGTGTGTGTGTGGATGATAGGGTTATGTCAGCTTAGATGGCACACGTGCTGTACTTTCACTCTGGGGTCACCATCTGTCTTTCACTTATTGGTCGGCAAGGAGCTTGGAAAGTTATTTTTTTCAAAGTTAAGGCCACAGAGGCCAAGCCCGCTGTGGATCTCCCTCAAATTGTAGCCGGCCCAAGAAGAACAGCCCTCCCTTCTGTTTCTGGTGTGTTGATGTCTTACTTCACAAAACTCAAGACAGGAAGTGGTCATCGTGGCGGACTTCTTGGTGTTCCAAGCTCCAGCCCCCCCCCTCCCCCCGACCCTCAGAGCTCGACTTTTGATCCACACATTCCGACATTCCTAACAGGGAGAAGGTGTCAGTGGAGGAAATGAGAGAAATACAATCCACAGTGCTTCCTTCCAAAAAGAAGAAGAAGAAGAAGGCTGACATCCTGCAATTCAACAGGGGATTGCCCCCCCCCCCCCTCCCCCCCCCCCGGTGTGATGTAGTTTAGTTAGCTAGGGGCCAATGGTCGTTTTCTTGGGCCCCTGCAAGACCCAATGTCTGCCTGCTGCGATCAGAGAGGTTGAACCACACAACGTCCATGTCGCCATTTCGTGAGGAAAATGTATCGTTTTCTAGATTACTTTTCTCTACTCAACGTCCAACAATTCAAGTAGCATGAATTTGCTTCTGAACCATGGCACAGAATGTGGAGATGCACATAGATAGTTGCACATTTATTCATTTCAGTACTTTTGTGTTAGGACTTTACGAGGTGTAAGAATTTTATCAAATAAGTTTCCCATAAAAAATACCCACAACTTTTTTTTCCCTGCTTCCTTCCTTGAAACCGTTTTCTTTATTTTTTACTCTAAGCGCCAGGCAACAGTAGCGCGATATAGATCCCCAGTAAACCCTTGAAAAGTCAGCTTTAAAAGACCCCACAAAAGTGCCAAATTCCTTTAATGACCCCCAAAGCACTGAAGCTTACCTCATGTGAAATGGAAAATAGCGATTATGGATATATTTACAACTTAGTCCTCACAAGTACCGCGGTCCCCAAAAAGCAAGTTATGCGAATGTGTGTGTGTGTATATTTTTATTTATAGATTTACTTCCTGCTTAGCTACCCAAGCCAGGATCATCTGTGATTATTCCTATTTTGAAGACGGCTAAATCGTGGAATTCAGAACTCAAAACTCCTTCCTTTTTTTTTTCTTTCTTGGAAGAGGGGGAGACAAAAGTTAAGCTCCTAAGTGGAAGAAACCCAATTTACTTGCAACGTCCCACCAAAAAAAGCTTTGGGGGGTTTGTATTTTATCGCAGCGGGCGTAGATGTGTGTGTGCGCGTCGCAGCAGGCAGTGATGCGTCCGTGAGTTAGTTAGTGTGGACGAGCGCTTTAGTAGAACGCCTCCAACTCGGAGGATTGCGTCCGTTTTTCCGCTCCCCCTTTTCTTCCCTGGCCTTGATGTGGGATTGCGATGTGTGACCGCGTAACCGATGCCAACGCGGCGAGCGGGGAACGGCGGCGGGAGTGACGATGGTGGACGGCGGAAAAGGAGTGGTGAAATTGAGATCTGTATAATATTCCAGTTATTTATATATTTTATTCGGCTGGGGCCGCTGTATCTGCGCGATGCACATTGGAGTGTATTTGTGAGTGATATTCCGGCTGGTGCATCGCGCAGAAGAGCTGGCTGATGATAAACAGGATTAGTGGATTATTAGACTAGTCTGAGGTGTGTGTGTGTGGGCACGTGTGTGTCTATGTGCACGCGTGTGTGTGTGTGTGTGTGTGTGTAGTGCTATTATTCTCTCTATTCTCCAACTACACCCACACACAAGTTGTCATCATTACGTTTCCTAAAAAAAAACACCACACCCTGAATAAGCTTCAAAATAGATTCCCCTGAACACTGCTTGACCTGTAGTTTCACTTTCACTCTTCATTTCTCCCTCTTCCCCTCTCGGTCCACCCTGCTCTCTCTTTGTCTCTCTGCCACTATTCCTGTGCCTCTCACAGTCTCACAGCTCCAGTCGATTTCACAGCAGTATCAGTATCTGCA
>NC_044066.1:11785596-11795596 GCF_902167405.1 Gadus morhua | reverse complement strand
CCATCCCATCCCACCCGTACACTCTGACACACTTAACTCTTAGACCTTATTATTAAATAGCTCCCTTTGGCAAAAATGTGCCCGTGTTGCTGTGTGTGTGTGTGTCTATGTCTGTTGTGGTGCCAATCTGGTGATGGTGTGGCTTGGGGTGGTGGTGGGGGAAGAGAGGGGGGGGGGGGGGGGGGATCCACCCAAAAAACAAAACAACCCCCAACCCCCCCCCCAATATCTCTTATCTGCAGAAACCACCACACGCACGCACGCACATACAAACACACACATTAGCGTACACACACACCAACACACACACACACACACACACACACACACACACACACACACACACACACACACACACACACACACACACACACACACACACACACACAAACATGCCCGCACAAACAAAGACAGTAACACTTACCCACACACAAATACAAATACACACATTAACACACACACACACACACACACACACACACACACACACACACACACACACACACACACACACACACACACACACACACACACACACACACACACACACACACACACAGCAGAGACCATCAGCAATGTCACGAGGCTAATCTGGTCTCGCCTTGGAACCCAATTAAAAACACAGAGCCGTTCGCGCCGGGTGCCAACATCAGGAATCTAATCACATTCCGGGGAGGGAGAAAGAGATGGAGGGATGGTGGTGGTTCTGGTGGTGGTGCTGGTGCTGGTGGTGGTGGTGGTGGTGTGGGGAGTGTGTAATTTCCCTGGCTTTCTGCTGGGGTCCAGATAGAGATAGAGAGGGAGAGCGAGTGCCGCATCGCTGTGCCCTCCGGAACCACGCAGGCAGGAGGGGACGGGCTCCACACACAGACACACACACACACACACATAGACACACATGTATACACACATGGACACACATGTACACACACATGCATGAGCGCGCACGCACACACTCACATATGAGCACTCACACACACACACGCACAGACAGACACACACACAGACACACTCATACAGACAAACACACACACACATGCATTAGCGTGCTCGCACAAACACAACCACACACACAGACACACATGCATGAGCGCACTCACACGGACAAACACACACACACACACAGACACACAGGGGGCCTGAGGGGGGGGGTGAGGCCCCTGAGGGGAAGCAGCAGATGAAGAGCGTATCTGTGTGTGTATGTGGGTGTTAAATGTGTGTGTGTGCCTTGGGTTTGTGTTTGTTTGTTGTTGGAAATTTACAAAAAGTGTATGTGCTTTCATGCGTGTTCAGTATGGATTTATATCTGTGGGGCTTTCATATTTGTCAGCGTGTGTTTGTGTGTTTGTGCGGGGAGAATTATATACTTGTGTGTAGTTGATTGCTGTTGTAATATATGGAGTTGGGTTGTGTTCATTTGTGTGTTTGTGTGTGTGTGTGTGTGTGTGTGTGTGTGTGTGTGTGTGTGTTGTGTGTGTGTGTGTGTGTGTGTGTGTGTGTGTGTGTGTGTGTGTGTGTGTGTGTGTGTGTGTATGACTGTGAGGGGTGGGGGGGGGGTTCGGTATTTTTGTGTGGATGATTGGTGTGGTAATATATGCTGTGTGCTTTAGGCGCATTTGTGTGTGTGTGTGTGTGTGTGTGTGCGCGTGTGTGTTATAGTGCGTACATCCATATTTGTCTGTGTGCTTTGCTTGTTCTGTCCCCTGTCTACAGATGACATTGATTGGGAGGCCGGGGTCCCGTTCAGGTGTATTTAAAGAAGAACACATACGAGTAAACAAGGGAAAGAAAACCACTTCTGTGTATGCGTCTGAAATTACCATAATATATAACACACACACACACGGTTTCCACATATAGTACATACTGCATCCATACTATACTATATACATACTATACTCCATACATTACTATACTAAATACATACATGCATAAATAGATAGGATTTTAGTAGAGTTGTTGGTAGCTAAAACATGAGTAAAACATTGACTGAACTCAAGCCTTTGCAGTGTGTGAGACTGCAATGCAAAGTGGATTTGACTGGACCATATGTGGGTGCTTTGGGGTTAAAGTTTCAACGCAAGGTGAGTGAGTGAGTGGCGTTGTGGTGAGAGTATCCGATGCCCCTTGCGGGGCGTGGTTACCGGGGGTGATCACAGGGGTTCTAACCCCTTTAAGAAAGTCGAGACCATGGGCGGAGGTGTATGATGTGATGATGATGATGATGATGAAAGTGATGGTGCTCATGATGATGATGGTGGTCATGATGATAATGGGAATGATGGTGAAGATGATGGTGATGATAGTGATGATGATGATTGTTATAATAACGATTGTGGTGATGATGATCGTGGTGATGATGTTGATGATAGTGATGATGATAGTTACAGTTAAAGAAATGATCGTGTGTATGATAGTGATAGTGATGATGATGACGATAGTGATAGTGATGATGATGACGATAGTGATAGTGATGATGATGACGATAGTGATGATGATGACGATAGTGTTGATGATGACGACGATAGTGATAGTGGTGATGATGCGCTAGTGATAGTGATGACGATAGTGATGATGATGACGATAGCGATGATGATAACGATAGTGAAAGTGATGATGAAAGTGATGCTGATGACGACGATGAGGGCACTTGCTGTGTGTGTGAGTGTCTCTGTTGGCGTGAGGTGGTCTGGGGGGGAACGGGGTTTGGGAGTTTGGGGGCTGCGGTAGAGGTGGAGGTGATTCGCTGAGGTGGTCAGTTCGTGACCTCGGCAGGAATGCAGTCACCCCCCACGCTGAATGTGAGCCCCTCTGACTCGGAGCCACGGGGACTTCATGCTCTCGCGCTGGGGGAAGTGCACGGGCCAGGAGGGGGATGGGCTAGAAAGGCGATACCTGGAGTGGAGAGCCCTGTCAATCACAGCGGACCGGCGGAGACCCGTCGTCTGGACCTACAACACACACACACACACACACACACACACACACACACACACACACACACACACACACACACACACACACACACACACACACACACACACACACACACACACACACACACACACACACACACGTGTGTGTGCACACACAAACAGGAGGAAATTGGTTGAAAGAACCACAGATCTATTTTTTCTTTCTCTGTCTCTCTGTCTCTGTCTCTGTCTCTCTCTCTCTCTCTCTCTCTCTCTCTCTCTCTCTCTCTCTCTCTCTCTCTCTCACTCTCTCTCTCTCTCTCTCTCTCTCTCTCTCCCCCCCCCCCTCCATTCGGTCGAGGTTTAGGTCGTGAGAAGAGGAGGGAAGATGTGGGTCGGGGGTGGGGTGAGGTGAGGTTACCCCCTCCCACCCCTACCTCCTCTGCTCTATGCCCCCCCCCCCCCCCACCCTCCCACCCCCTGCTGAGATGAGATGAGGGGGGCAAACAGAGCTGACAGCTTCCTTCCTCGCGGTAAACACGCAAGCGCCACTTAGGCATGGGTCAGGGACAGACAGACCCCATCCTCCCCCCAGCCTCCAGCCGACCCCCCCACCAGCCCCAGGTATGCCTCTACAATAACTTGGTACATGGTACCCGGTGGAGGTACCCGGTGGTTACCACTAGTTAATGCAGCCGTGGCTGCTGTGATGCAGCATCAGCATAGGGGTTAGAGTGAGGGTTAAAGGGTTAGTTACACAAAGTGTCAATGGACCCGCAGTGTTTCGGCGCGAATTCAAAAAACGGTGAGATTTTAACAAACACGTTTTGTATTGAGAGTTTGAGGGATGGGGTGCTATCCCCATGGTAACGACCCACTCTTACTTTGTGATACTTTTGTAGTAGCATTGTTGTGTATGAGCGTTATAATGGAAAATGTTGAGACGAAGTGTGCCCCACACACCGTAGCGTTATACTGTACGTGTCTGGGAAGCCTGACCCTCAATCGGACGCAGACATTAAATAAAGCGCTGCTCAGACGCAGCTTCACCATCTACACACACCGTAGTTATCCTACAAGTGTCCAGGAAGACTTAACCCCCCCTCGGTCTCGAACATCAAATCCCAGTAAAATAGACATCGGGCATGGAATGACATTCAACACACGTCTGTGTTTCCCCACTATTCCCTGGGACTTTAGCCTTTTCTCTCCGACATTCTTATTATCTCCTTACAATGTTCTTAGACGCTGTCTCTTGTGTTTGTGTGTCTGATAGGCTTTCGGTTTTGTATTTTTTTGTATTCGTCTCTTTCTTTAGTATATTTCCATTCAAACCATTAAAGCGTGAGTTGTGCTTCACCACAGTCTATATGGCAGTGGAAACATAACCAAGCTGGCTGCTGTGTGTGTGTGTGTGTGTGTGTGTGCGTGTGTGTTTTTGTCTTTCCGCCTTGGTTTTCTGTGAATTTAATTGTGACCCTTTCATCGTTGGTTTCAGAGCTGCAGCTCTTTTATTGACACGCAATAATGTGCCTTGCATATCAATTAATTATAAGCAAGGTTGTTAGCACAGCAGTGTGTGTGTGTGTGTGCGTGCGTGTGCGTGTGTGTGCGTGTGTGTGGGTGGCCATGGTTATCTGTGCATGCTAATGCGTGTTTATGATAATATGAATACATAAATGTGCACATGCATGCTTCCATGTGTGTGTGCGTGGCACCTGTGAGTGTGCGGCTATGACAATATGTGAGCATCCACCTGTGTGTAAATACTAGTCCGTCCGCCTGTGTGTGTGTGTGTGTGTGTGTGTGTGTGTGTGTGTGTGTGAGAGTGACAGGGCCTCTGTGGGGAGGCCTGCCAGGGGTAGATGCAGTGTTTCACGTCCTAATTGAAGTTGGTCTTTTTAAGTAATTAAGATAAGGGTGTTGAAACAAAATAATTGGTATTATGCGACAGTAATTAAGCGATGCTGTTTATATTTTTATTATTATTATTTATTATTGCCCCTCCCTCCCTCCGTCCTCCTCCCTCCTTCCCCCCCCCCCCCCCCCCCCCCCCCCCATCCCGCCTTTAATTCGGCAGCGTCGGCTGCTGCAGCACAAACAATGCAGGCGTCTGCCACTGTGTTGACTCAACACTTTGTCTTTAATCTGCTGTTTGTGTTCTTTCACCGAGGCCTCTCAGATCAATTTACTGACCAGCGGTGCACGTGCACGCACACACGAGTGTGCATGCACACATACACTCTCGTACACACACACATGTTCACATGCATTATCGTGATACACAAACACAACATTTTACACACATGCACATACACACACGCACACATGCGCACGCACGCACACACACACACACACACACACATACACACACACACATACACACACACACACACACACACACATACACACACATACACACACACACACAAATATGCACACACACACGCACACATATGCACACACACACAGAGTGAGGAGAAAGAGCTCTGCAGTGTCTCCAATGACCAGGTGAGTGAAGTGCGCCTCTGACCCCAGTCGCAGCAGGGCCACTCAAATAATTACGCCCCCCTCTCCCACTATCAAGCCAGCTGCTAAAACCTGAGCTGCCCCAGTGTGTATGTGTGTACGTGTGTGTTTGTGTGCGTGTGTTTCTATGCGTGTGGTGGCGTGCCCGCATGTGTAAACCTCCATATTTCATTTCATTTTTCAAAATCTATAATGACGACATGCATTACAACACTGTTTTGCACGCAAACAAGGTTTATTCAGTATCCCTTCTCTGTGAGTGAAATCCGTATGTTCAGCCCATGTGTTAAGTTGACCAACACCGGTAGGACAGCGAGGTCCGGTGTAGAACCACAGAAGCATACGGGACTGGGAGAGAGGGATGTGTGTATTGCGTCCGCCTGGACCTGCAGACATCACAGTACAGCTACAGCTAGCAAGAAGGAAGACGTTACAACCACTGTATAAATAGGAACATCTTGCAACAATGCAGGTGCCACCAACAGTCTTGGGTGATGTCCAATATATAGCTTGTGTGTGAGTGTGTGTGTGTGTGTGTGTGTGTGTTTGTGTGTGTGTGTGTGCCTGCACGGGCACTGTGGTTTGCTGCAGAAGTTGTCAGTGGAGTTAATAAAGTCTTCAGGAGATGCATCTTGTTCTGGTGGTTAACCCCCTGCATGTCCTGTTTCCTTATTTCTCGGTGGGTGTGTGTCCTTTCACACACGTGAGTGAGACAATCGGTTTTAAAATGGAGGCGTCGACATCTAATTGACAGTTTGGAGCAACAGACAGGGAGAGAGGGTGTAAAATAGAACATTTCTCTTGAATGAAAATATTGTCTCGACCCGCGTACACAAGCCGATATGTTATATATCGATATATATACTGTATATATCCATAACATAATCATGACCACATGTGTCTTAGCAGTGTTCTTTGGAAGCATTACATTGTTACAAAAAACAAACATTGACTCTAATGTGAATCAGACCAAAGAATCAAAACCAGGATTTTACGAGGATATTACCTCAAAGACTCACACCCTTCTGAGAACACACACACATACATGACACACACACTCCACACACGTGTGTATGTGTCTGTGTGTGTGCTTCGTGTGGGTTTGTGTGCGTGTGTCAAACTTATTAGCTTTACTGTTTGCTCCATTCTGACCTCAAACACACACACACACACACACACACACACACACACACACACACACACACACACACACACACACACACACACACACACACACACACACACACACACACACACACACACACACACACTTTGAACATACTAACCCTATCAGAGTACCTCCTCACTTTGACGCATCACCATCGTTGTCTATTGAGTAATGCAGCAATCACTACTACATGTACATGTCTGCGATCTCCTCTTTGATATCGACTGTGTGGTTAGAGTTGACATGTCATCTTGCTCCAGGATACAGACACACCGATTCAACCCCCAAAACATGGGCTGGGAGCCACACACCAACACCCTACCCCCCCCTAACCATTGGAATGCCTTCACACAATAACCTGGTTGACTTTGGTGGTTCACCCAACCACCCAGGGGCGCCTGCTCAATTCACAGTGACGTTATAGATTGATGCATTTCATCGAAAGCTGGCATCACTCAAATCATTGGCTGATATCATGATATCACACTATACAGTAATAAGTTACTGTTCATTCAATCCCCCGTGACAGTTTGGGAATTATTTTACATTCATGGCAAACTTTTACAATGTGTCTCCACAAGTAAATTGATGATGAGGATTGATCATGTTTATGGGGACTTTTATTGGAAAAGCTGATGATTATGACTCCTCAGTGCTAAAATGGCTAGGCCTGGGGTCTCACTGGAAGAATAAAACTAAATCTGATTTACTGTACCATAACCTTTCTTCAACTCGAATCTCTCATGGAACAAATACAAATGGTGGTCTTTTACCACCATTTGTATTTGTTCCGTTTCGCTCCGTCCGATTGGATGAGACCTCTGCCACCAGTGTGTATATCATAGCTCATAGCTGGTATATGTTTGGAGAGAACGTGTTGGCATTTCAATAGTCCCTTTTGTAGCCGGAACGCGTGTCAACTGCCATCTAGACGGCTAGCTTAACCACCAGTCCAATTGGGGAGCTTTTCTTAAGTGGAAAAGCCAGGTTCAGTCTGGCACATGACTCGACAGCAGAGGCCTAGGACAGTGTATGTACTGGTTTAAAAAAAGGTGACTTTCTCCCCCCCCCCAAAAATATTCCTGCTTATTTTTTCTTATTCCTGCAGGTCTCCACGTGTGTAGAATGAAGAAACTAGCGAAGGCAGCGCTAGCTTCTCTCTCTCTCTCTCTCTCTCTCTCTCTCTCTCTCTCTCTGTCTGTCTGTCTGTCTCTCTTTCTCTGTCTCTCTCTTTCTCTCTCTCCTGTAACTCTTTCGCTGTGTCTCTCTCTCACCGGCTCGCTGAAAAGGTGTGACATGTAGGGAAATGTAATGACTTGGCTTGCTGAGCTGAAACTCGACACCGCTCGACGCTACGGTCGTGTCGTGGATGGCGGCCGAGAGAGAAAGGGTGCACAGAGGCACGTGGGGGGGGGGGGGGGGGGGGCGCTCCTTCTCCTAAAATAAAGAGCAGCCCCTTTTCGTCAACACACCGACACCGGGTAATATAGACTGTTTCCAACGCACAATGGTGCTTCCAACACCCCCACGCCAACACACTTGCCAAACATCGATTTTTTTTTCTTCCCCTCCTCTCCTCTCTCCTTCTTTTTTTATGATTTTTCCTTTAAAGTGAATTCATTATCGGTTCCGATTCTATATTTCCAGCCCCCCCCCCCCCCCCCCCTGCCCTCCCCCTTCCCCAAAGCTCATCGACAGTCCATTCCCCCCTCCTCCCCTCACTCCTCTCTCCCTCACCCCCCTCCCTCCCCCCTCCTCCCCTGGTCACCCCAGGGAGCCCCGTTCTTAGTCGCAACAAAAAACGCCCGTCACGGATTGCCTCCCCCCCCCCCGCTCTCCCCCACCTCCTCCCCCCCCCACACCCCGCCGCAGCCCATCTTTCCGCGCGTCCGCTTGTGAATTAGCCGTGTGATTACATTGAGCTTGCGAGGTAAAGTCCATGGCCGGATTAGAGCAATGGGAGGAAAGGGCGGAGGAAAGGGGGGAGGAAAGAGTGGTGGTGGTGGTGGTGGTGGTGGTGGTGATGGGGTTGTCTGCAAAAGGGTTCCAGGCCTCCGGATTGGTGGAGGAGAAGCGACCGGCTTCTGGGGGAGTTGTGGGGGGGGGGGGGGGGGGGGCAGGCGGAAAGGGAGCGCTAACGTGCTAGCTAGCCGCCGAGCGGCACTCGCCGCATCGGAGATGGGGAGTTGTCGCGTTGGGCCAATCACACTGATACTGGCGGCGGTGGAAAGGCCACGGCGGGTTGACCCGGTGCCAGCCAGTCGCAGTGGGGCCCACGTTTGGACTGTGGCTTGTTTTTTATTTCTAAAACAGAAATCCAAGCGAAAGGGCGGGAAAGAGGGGGAAGGGGTCTGTCCCCAATTACACAAATTTGGGTCTGTACCCAAATTGAGTTTATGTATTGGCGCTAGATCTTTCCAAGTTAGCCGTCTTTTATTTTATTTTTTCATGCAAGGCAACACAAACACAGTCTTTGTTCAGGACACACCTATGGATAGATGGCTGGGATGGTATTTTGAAAGTAAACCGGCGCCGGCTCAGTCACAGAGGGATTTTACGAGCGTTTGGAAGAGAGCAGGCCACTGCCTGGCGGTGGGCTCGCTCACCGCGTTGTCTGTCATCGTAGCGGAAGACAACGGTGCCTTGTCTCAGGTGTCTGTAGTCTGTGTGGTGAACTCTGCTGATACAAGCCATAAAAACCCAGCTCCACATTACTGCACACAAAACATTTATAATTTAATGTGACTGGCTCATAAATCAGACTGACAACAGCATTGTGTGTGTGTGTGTGTGTGTGTGTGTGTGTGTGTGTGTGTGTGTGTGTGTGTGTGTGTGTGTGTGTGTGTGTGTGTGTGTGTGTGTGTGTGTGTGTGTGTGTGTGGGCCTGTTCTTATGTTATGTGTGTGATGCATGAGCCAAACCAAACCAGAGTGTTGACATCCTTGAAAGGTGGGAGTTTTTTCAACTCCTCATCGCCATTAAAATGAGTCAACGGCTCATGGGAGCAAGGGATTCTGGGACATCAAACCCCGAGCTGACCTTTCTGACCTTGGCTGGCTGGCTGGCCTACCGACTGGTTGGCTGGCGGCCTGGCCTGTGTAGAATGAAAGCGAGAGAGAGAGAAAGAGAACAGGGTGAATAGAGGACAAAATGGACGGCATGGCAGGGAGGCGGGAGATAAAGACAGATGAGAGAACAGAGAAAGTGGAGAGGGACAGCCTGAGACACAGAGAGAGAGATAGCTGGAGGGAGAGAGGGAGAGAGGAAGGGAGGGAGAGATGGAGAGGTTGAGAGAGAGAGAGCAATAAATGGGGCTGGAGTGGGAGTGAAATCTCTGTGAGGCGATAGCCACAGAAATCATCCCTTCAACATCAAGGGCAACGGCGAT
>NC_044066.1:11768096-11783096 GCF_902167405.1 Gadus morhua | reverse complement strand
GGATAGCAATGATAGGGAACTGACTTGGACAAGAGAGAGAGACACACACACACACACACACACACACACACACACACACACACACACACACACACACACACACACACACACACACACACACACACACACACACACACACACACACACACACACACACACACACACACAGGCACTCTGCTAAGGGGCACTGCATCTGGTTCGTCATTCTCATGGCATCGCTTGGATCTGTTTTGACATTTAGATTTCATCATTTCATCATTTTATTTTAGAAACAAATGTTTACCATGTATGAATTCACATTGTGTGATCACAGGATTTAGTGTTTTCCACAGTGACAACAAATCATAGGCCTGCGTCCACTCAGATGCAGTGTATCCTCTTATGAGCCTTCACCTGGGAAATACTGACTTTCTCAATCTGTTTGTCATGTCTTGTTTTCACCTCTGTTTTTAATGGCATAGGCTGGATTCGTATGGACATGCTATCATCATACACACTACAAGCTCAGCCAATCTGAAGCTGCAGTCTGGTCCGTCCCACCCAAATCATTGTTAAGTACATGTTTTTCTCTCATACACAGACTGCCTATCTAATCCATCTGAGATTTCCCATCTGTGATTAATAAAGTACATGGTATCTGAGCTTATCTTAAAGTCGCGACGTGTAAGATTGAGCCACTCACAGTAAGTAGGCGGAATAGCTCTATAGCTGTGTTCCGTCGACTCTGATTCGACGGAACACAGTGATTAGTGATACTCGTGATTAGTGATGAAACATGATTAAACCTATTTTTTGCATGCTAACTATGCTAAAGGGCGTTTGCACGTGTATTTTTTGCTACATTTAGTCCCTACTTGTCATGCCTATTTCCACCTGTAAAATAGCATCTGAGTCAGAATGGAGGTTTCTTATTGGTTGAAAACAAGGAAGAGAGTCTGGCGAGGTGGACCAGGGGGTGTCACTTCCTGATCCCCCAAGGGCTTGATGGGGGGGGGGGGGGTGGCTGTTTTTGTCTGTTTGTGCTTGTATGTATGTGTTTGTTTGTTTAAAGGTCTGTGTGTGCGTGTGTATGTGTGTGTGTGTGTGTGTGTGTGTGGTTTTAATATGTGTGTGTGTGTGTGTGTGTGTGTGTGTGTGTGTGTGTGTGTGTCTGCCAGCTGTTGGCAGCATGCCCTACCTACTGATCCTGTTGGATGCCTTCCATTGGCTCTCTTTCACCAACCCCACAATCTCTCTCTCTCTCCCTCATCCTCTCTCTCTCTTAACATTCAACTTTCTGCCTCGCTCTCTCTCTTCTCTACGTCTTTGTCTTCACTATGTGCCATACTCCGAAACTCCACTGAATTATAAACCACATGCTCTTCATTATCATCATTATTTGTAGTTGTATTCTAATAATTCTAACATGTCAAATGAACCATTCTCAGACAGTCACAAAATAAGCGGTATATATATGCATATATGTGTGTGTGTGTATATATATATATATATACAGTATATATATATTAGTGCTGTCAAGCGATTAAAATATTTAATCGCGATTAATCACATTAATGTCATAGTTAACTCAAGATTAATCGCAAATCTTTTTTCTATGCTAAATATCCCTTGATTACTTTGTCCCATTAATTGTTCTCATTTTAATGCTCTTATCAACATGGAGATGTGCATCCGCTTGCCTTGTGCAAATGTTTTTTTTATTGATAACAACATTGGCATACACTGATCAAAACAGGACGATACAAAAAAAAAGCCTATAGTGCAATTAAACCATGAACATACAAACATACTGTCCTGAACATAGCAGTCAGGCTACTGCTTCTTTGTTTTGAGCCAAAGAAAAAAAATAAAAAAATAATAATTAAATAATAATTTGCGTTAATCGCGCGATTAAAAAAAATAACGCCGTTAAAATTGGTTTGCGTTCAACTGACAGCACTAATATATATCTATACAGCATATGTAACTATTAATATTTATAGAGGTATTCACACTCAATGATTCATGCAAGCACAATATACATTTTTGCCGGCGATGGTATCCATCTGCCTTTGGTTTCGCCCTAGAAACAAACAAATCCAGCTATTTCAGCTTCTGATATTAGCGCCACTTCTAGCTAAAACCCTTTCTAGCTATAGTGTAGTTGCTAGCTAACGCCACTTCTAGCTAAAACCAGCTAGTATAGTTGCCAGGTAACGCCACTTCTAGCTAAAACCCCTTCCAGCTAGTGTTGTTGCTCGCTATTGCCACTTCTAGCTAGCGGCGCGTCTAGCTAGCGCAACATTTAGGTATTGCCACTTCAATCTAGCATTGCTTCTAGCTAGCGGCACTTCTAGCTGGCACCACTACCAGATAGCGCCGCTTCTGGCTAGCACCAGCATGCTTCCTTGTGTGAGCTAATACACAACCACAGGGGGGATTTCCCCATGAGAAAAAAACGCCAGCAGCACCCCTCTAACCACCAGCACCATCAGCCCAGCGCACTAAACCCCGTTCCAAAACACAGTATATTTAATGAAAATGTTTTAAATCTCTGTGCCCACATAAAAAACTATTTGGGATTATCCAATCTCTTTACAAATTGGTCTGATTATCGCATTAGGCTGAAGCCTTGCTATTAATAGGTCTCTTTCTGCCTCCCTTCCTCTCTCTCTTTCTTAATACCCATGTAGATTCTATATGGGGGCAGTAGGTTGCGTTGAGGTGGGGGAGATAAGTGTTTCTGGCAATGATTTTTATTTGATTGTACCCCCACCAATTCAATCTCTCTCTCTCTCTCTCTCTCGCTCTCGCTCTCGCTCTCGCTCTCTCCCTCTCTCTCTTGTTCCTTGTGTTCCTTGTGTACACATTGTGAATGCTCAACACTAATACCATTTTCCAAATGGTATTAGTGTTGAGTAGAATTTCTTTTATAAAAGACAAACGAAAGAAAGAAAAAGCAAAAATGTAATATTTTCTTGATCCAGAGAAAAGTACAGGTTTTATTTTTCTACATCCTTGATTTTCTTTTCATTTTCTCTCTCTCTCTCTCTCTCTCTCTCTCTCTCTCTCTCTCTCTCTCTCTCTCTCTCTCTCTCTCTCTCTCTCTCTCTCTCTCTCTTTACATTGCATGCTCTCTCCCTCCCTGTCTCTATCTACTCCATTTTTATTCATATTCAACAGTCAATCATTTTTACTCCCAGAAAAAATGAAAACGCGAGAGAGAAGGAGTGATGGAACAGACACAGCGCGAAGGAGAGTGAGAGAGAGAGAGAGAGAGGAAGAGAGCTGGGGAGAGGGAGAGTGAAGTAGAGAAAAATCCGGAGATTGCAGATGGAAGTGGCATTTTCTTTCTTTTTTTTTTCATGTTCTTATCCTCAGCGCAATTGAACCGGCGATGTGGAAAAGTGCTGGAAGCACACACCGCTTTACATAGCAGCCTCCCTCTCTCTCTCTCTCATCAAAAGCCGCCAATCGGGCCTAAATCAGCATGCAAAATGCCACTCAACCCTGTAGCCTTTATTAAAGTTAGCTGGGACTCAATTTGAGATAGCGATCGTTCCTATTAAAAAAAAAAAAAAAAGCCAAATGTAAGATAGTTTTTTTCTCTCCAATTTTTTTTATTTTTTTATAAATCTCAGGGTGAAATGGAATTGTTAATCAGCGTAGTCTGATGTGATTTCTCTGTCACAAATCCTGCCCAGGGCTCAGCGGCGCACACACACCAGCTCTAACACCGTAACTTTGGGCTTAGCGGCGGCAGTCGCCACGGAAACCAGGGAGGGGGGCAGGGGCGTGGGGGATGGGGGGCGGGGGGGGGGGGTTTTGGATGGAGGAGCCGGTGACGGGTGTGGGTTGGATCGGCTGGTTGAAGGGGTGGCTGGGGCTGGGGTTATGGACGGAATGGAGGGCAGAAAAAAAAGCCTACATCCCCAACTCACACACACATCCACACACTCAAGTGCGCACACACTCAAAGATGCATGTGCAAACACACACACAAACACACGTGCACACACACACACACACACACACACACACACACACACACACACACACACACACACACACACACACACACACACAGACCCCAAGATCAGACAGTGGCTGATAACAAGGCTTGAATGGATTTAAGGAGTATAAGCAATGGTTTCTTTAAAAATAAAAATTCTGTTTTATTATTTATATTTCATAACCTTTTTTACCCTCTGACCTGTGATGTCACGCAACAAAGAAGCAGGAAATAGACAGCTGTGTTTGTTATTGTTTTCCACCCCTCATCCACACTATTTATTTTTTCGTTCCTGCGATTCCCCTTCTGTATCGGAGTGTGAAATTAGGAGGGCCCCCCTGGTGTGACACCCAGTATGGAGCCACACACACACACACACACACACACACACACACACACACACACACACACACACACACACACACACACACACACACACACACACACACACACACACACAGACACACACCCTGTTGTCCGTGGGCCAAGCTGTGGACCCCCTGCCCCCAAGAATATCTGGATTGGTGTCAGCCATGGTCTGAGCAACACCAGCTTAAACCCTCGAATAGCACACAAATGCACACGCACAACACCATAAGTACACTTGTGAGCGCGTATACACAGCACAACAACATAACAACATGAATGCTATACGTTATTCAACAGGATAGTCAATAGTTGGGTAATCTTGTTGAAACTATACAATCATTGATGTAAATATATACCATTGAATAGAAAGAAGATAAATTCAGAAACATCATACAAAAACATCATCTTTTTCAATGTATATTTGCAAATATTGCTTCAGACATTCTCTATTTATTGCCGTGTTTTCTCAAACAAGCATCACATCCACATCCACAGAGGTGATTGGCCAGGATGGAAACATGACCCGCCTCCCCCCACACCCTTCCACCAATAACCATCGAATTCCAGCGGAACACTTTCTAACACTCCATCCATCAAGTCTGAACCAGTGCCTCACAGCAACAAATGAAAGGGTGGCAGATCCCATGAGGTCACTGTTGAGAAATGCTCTCATTATTTAACTGGATAAATCCATACCCTCATTTGCCACCATCGTGTATAGCGCCTCACCATTAGCTGTGCTGCCAAGCGACCAATCCTTTGCTTCTCAGTAATTGAATGTGATTCTAATGATGAGAGGCATATGCACTCTTGTAACCCGACACTGCGAGTGCTCTCCCAACTACAAGAAACAAGTTTGCTTGTAATTTAATTTGTTTTATTACACGGGTCTTCTCAATGCTGTGGAACGCTCCCGTTCACTTGCATGGGCCCTTCACAACTTCCGGCAGTGAATTATACTTGATAACTTGATCATTATCGAAAATAAGCCCTTTCAGGGAGGAGCAAGACACCTCCGCTGCGCGTCGGTGTCCTGTTCGCCCTGTCGGGGCTTATTTTCCCGATAATGACTAGCGTTCTATACATTATCCCGTGCATAATTTCAGTTACAGTCAGTCATTCATCAAGCTAGCTACCTAGCTTAACTATCAAGCTAGCAAATTAGCCAGTGTCTGCGTTATTTGTATTATGTTAAGTGCGGGAATAACTAGTTAGCGCAAACGTTGTGATGGAACATTGTGGGCCCCGTGGAACTTTTTAGGGCCAATGAATTGGTGCCAGGGAGCCCCCTCCGACATGACTACACCCCCTACCCTCCCTGGAGTGGAGAGTGTTAGTAATGACCCACGTTGCCCTCTTCTTCCCCCCCCCCCCCCCCCCCTTATTGTACTCAGTGGCTTTTTGGATTAGCGACTTTCTAACCTGGCACCCAGTCAGTACCCCCCCCCCCCCCCCTGGTGATGTAACAAAGCTCTCAGCTCTCATGATGCTTATCTCTCGGTTTGGCAGCGGTGGCTCCTAGTTTTATTTGTTGTATTTTGGGTTGGCTTTGCCACGATGTCTTGTGGCGTTGTTTAACTGTGGGTCTGTGGTGTGTTTGTGGGGGGGGTGGATCGCTCCTCATCTATCATCACGCTGCCATCGAGAGCTTTATCAGGTAGGAGGAACCGGCCCAAATAGATTAGGGAGAAGGAGGGGGAGGGAAGGAGGAGAGAGAGAGAGAGAGAGAGAGAGAGAGAGAGAGAGAGAGAGAGAGAGAGAGAGAGAGAGAGAGAGAGAGGGAGATGGGGAGTGGGGAGGGAGGGAGAGAGAGAGAGGCCAGCCATCTTGTGAACTACAACCGTTTGAGGGAAGAGGTCAAAACATGTAGATAATCAATCCCAGTGAAGGGGCGAGGGAGTTTGGCGCGAGTTAATTTTGGTTCAACAGCTCCGTCACATCTTCAGATTTTCGGGTGCGCTGGCGTTCCACACACACTCCCAGCTTTCCAATGGAAGGGTTGGGTTCGGCAGTGGGGGTTGGTTGGGGGTGTAGCGAAAGATGGGAGCACCCCAGACGGATGTGTTTCCCCCCCCCATCCCATCAAGCAACCCCTCCTCCCTCTGCTCCCATCACCCACAGGGGCTGCTTATGGTTTAGCGTGATGGTGTGTGTGTGTGTGTGTGTGTGTGTGTGTGTGTGTGTGTGTGTGTGTGTGTGTGTGTGTGTGTGTGTGTGTGTGTGTGTGTGTGTGTGTGTGTGTGTGTGTGTGTGTGTGTTTGTTTACAGGGTGGGAGTGGAGGTTTTGGGGGGCAACCAACATCTTTTGTGCCCGGTCTGACATTGGAAGGAACCCCCTTTTTCCCCCCCAAACCCCTCCTGCCCCCGGCCCCCCCCCTCTCTCAATGCAGCGGAGCCAAACAGTCATACATCAGTTTATTTTCCTCTTCTTTTGTTGTTGTTTTTGCGCATCTCTCCCCGCCACCCCCCCCCCCCCCCCCCCCGTATTCCCCTCCTCCTTCCCCGTATGATATGTTTACCAAATACCTGTTTAGGATGCCGCTGCCGCCACCGCCGTTTCGCCGTGGCACACCGCTGTTTGCGGTGCTGCTGCTGCTACTGTTGCCGTGCCACCCCCCCAACCCCCCCCCCCCCCCCCCCGGCCCGGTCCCTGAGGACGCGGGGCGGTGGCGGTAAATGGCGGGTGTTATTTGTCAGTGCTGGCAGTGTCTCCAGGCTGCTTCAGAGAGATACAAGGAGGCCACAGATAAGCAAGAGCATCAGAAGGCCAGTTAATTGCCTCCAGTCTCCAGGAAGCCGGGGGAATATTTAAAATCTATGGGATTAAAGGCAGATTAAAAACTGCAGAAGCAGTTGGGGGGGGGGGGGGGGGGGGGGGCAGGGAGGGGGGGAAGGCTGGGGGATGGAGGGGAGGGGGGCCCAGTGGCCCTTGGAAGATTGCAATCGGCAAGGGTAATGGCGCAAAAGGAGGAGGAGAGAGAGGAGAAGGGGAGAGAGAGATAGGAGAGAAAAGGAGAGGAGGAAAAACACAGAATCAATGTAGTGGCAGGGGGGGGGGGGGGGGGGTTAGGGACGACGTGAGGAGAGGAAGAAAAAAAAAAAGGGTGAGATAGGAAATTCAGATCGACTCCTAATGCCCAGGGTTCCATCTTGTAAGCACGCCTCATCTACGTGTAAATCATTTTTTTTCTTCTTCTTCCCGCTCTTCTTCCTCCCTGACGTACCCTTCCTTTTTCTCATTTACCCCCCGCCCTCCACCACCACCGCCTACACCACCACCCCCACCACCATCCCCCTTCCTCCACCTCCTCCTCCGCCTCCTCTTCATCCCAGGCCCCCGCTACGCCTTTTGCTTTTGCTTTGCTTTGCTAGCATATCCGCCCGCGCCGCATGCGCCCGCGTCTGCTCGCGCATGCGGACGCTTATCAGTCCATCAGCGAATTAAAAAAGAGGCGCCTTCCCTGGGAGGATTAAAGAGGTGGCGGCTGGGAGATGGGGGGGGCGGTTGGGGGGAGGTAGAGTGGTCGGGGAGGCGGTGGGTGGAGGCGTCTGATTGAAGACTGTATGCAAAACTAGCTAATAAGTCAAAAAAATGTCAGGAAGGGCAAGTCGGGAAAAGGTTGCTACTTTTCTGTCTTTTTTCTTAGCTCGTGTCACGGCGGCGGTGATTGAGGAAACGGTCAAAAAGGCCCCAAAATGGCGGTTACAGAGAAGAAGGAAAGGGGAGGTACAAAATGGTCGAGGGGGGGGGGGGGGGGGAGGGACTGGGAAGGTTTGAGGCAATAGGATGGGAGGCTCGAACCCTTCATTCCCCAACCCAGCTGTTCCATATCGTTTTTTCGAGGAATACTTTTTATGGTGGTTGGTTTTTGGGGCCGGAAATTGCCGACCATAAGAAGGACGTCAAAAGACGTTGAGCACGTCTTTACGTTGAAGCACAGTGGTTGTGTATTGGTGTACCATGCACAGGCTCTAGCCCAGGATGGAGATTACATGCGCAGTTAGCATTAATGGTATCATCACCAACGATAATGCCACCCAAATCTTATCAGGCCCAAATCGGAAGGCGTCACAAATTGAAGAAACTGTAATAGAATAACACGACGCAGGGGCCACGGTTTGTCGGCGGCCCCAGTGTCTGGCTCGGTGTCGGGGGCCAACACGCGTGAACACTTTCATTGTTTTCTATACCTTATCCGTCTTCTTAATCCAGTTAATTACTACAGCAAATACTTAAGGTATCTTCCCTTAAAATCTGTCAATTCGCTTCACATACCAGCCAAGAGTCTGCCGTGCAGATTTTTTATTTTCTGTGTTAATTTCCCCCTATCTCTCTCTCTCCAAGTCTCCTTTTCTCTCTCTCTCTTTCACAATTTTCGTTCTCTCCCTCTCTCTCTCTCTTTCTTTCCCTATCTAGCGGTCTACCGTTCTCTCTGTCTGCGGCCTTTCGTTGGAAGATTAGCCTCATGAATTATGCATCTGCGAGTATTGCGGGGGTAATCCCGGGAACAGAGATAGGATCGCCAGCATTGAAGGGGGCATCGGCGAAGCACGGGGCCGCATCATAAATATGAAACAGATGTTGGGTGACATTTAAAAAAAGAAAATGGGAGAGTGGGGGGAGCAACAGTGAATCCAATCTCTTGTGCTGTATTATGGTATTTTATATGGAGAGACCCAACTGGACATGCCTGTCTTGGCCTTCTCTCTAGCTCTCTCTCTCTCCTCTCTCTCTCTCTCTCTCTCTCTCTCTCTCTCTCTCTCTCTCTCTCTCTCTCTCTCTCTCTCTCTCTCTCTCTCTCTCTCTCCTCGCTCTCGCTCTTCCTCGCTCTCTATCTATCACTCTCTCGCTCTTCCTCGCTCTCATTCTCTCTATCTATCGCTCTCATTCTCTATTGCCCTCTCTCTTGCTCTCTATTATTGCTCTCTCTTTTGCTCTGTCTTTGTCTCGCTCTTGCTCTCTCTTTGTCTCTCTCCATCATCTCCACAATCACTCCCTGGTCCACTACTCAGTCACTTTGAACTGCTTTTCTTTTAGGGCTGCGGAAGCCTGTGATGAATGGAGTATGTTTTAGTGTGTGTGTGTGTGTGTGTGTGTGTGTGTGTGTGTGTGTGTGTGTGTGTAAGTAAGGTGAGGCATGGAACTTACAGCGTGTACCTCAACGTCCATTTTTAACCACTTAATATACACCCGGACAGTCTCCCAGTCCATGAAAGGAGAACTGGCAAACTATGAGCCAACCAAGTTTGAGCCCATACTCTGTATCTGACCTCACTGGCTCGACTTTCTTCACTACAAATAAATTCATAAAACCAACAAACGAGCATAATAGAATTTAAGAAAGAATTATTTTGCAAATATTAGCAGTGGGTGGATGTTCAATTTCACATTGTGCGCCGATATAGTGTAGTTTGACCACACTATATGGAGACAAGATGGCTGACCTGGATTCCACTGAAATAATGTTTTAGTTCTGCTTTACATTGGAGTCGTTATGTTATGCATGTTGTTAATGTGTATCATCAAGACTTTAGAAGATTCTAGATTCACCAAAACTTTGGTATGTGTTATGTTAATCATTATGTATCTTTAGAAAAATATTCAACATAGTGTATTTTATACGCTATAATGTAACTCGATGGTATCAGAAATAAAGAGACAAAGCTGCAGAAATAATTAACCTAATAGAAAAAATAGAGGAGGAATAAATTTTAGCGGAAGTAGAAGGGTTGAGGTGCAAAATAACCCCCAGATCGAGAACAGTGGAGCTCCATGAATTCATCTTCATTTTCATTCTACATAATGACAAAACACACACACACACACACACACACACACACACACACACACACACACACACACACACACACACACACACACACACACACACACACACACCAGAGTAATGAGAGGGATGGGTTTACGAAGAACAGAAAAAGGGGGTAGAATGAAGAACGAAGGTGAACAAGACAGGTGTGGAAAATAAATGAAAAACGGGCCCTGATAAAAAAAAAAAACATCCAGAGAGAAAGAGAGAATAAAATAGCCTGATGGAAAAGGGGCGAGAGAGGAAGAGAGAGAGGGAGAGAGAGAATGATGGAGTGTATGATAAAGGAGAGAGACAGAAGCGAGAGACAGAGAGGGATTGGCCCTGGAGAACGGGTGATGGAGCCAGTGGCGCGGCGGAGGTAGAGAGAGCTACGGAGGATATGTCTTCAGGGTGGTGGCGGAGGTGGAGGTGGTGGTGGTGCCACGGAGCCCCCCCCCCCCCCCCCCCCCCCGCTCTCCCATGGCCTGTCAGTCAAAAAGGGAATGAGGAGGTCTTATCTCTCCCGCACACGTGACCCCCATAACCTGACCCCCATCTCTCTCTGCCTCCCCCCTCCCCCCCCCCCCCCCCCCCCACCCTTCTCCAACCCCAACCTCACCTCGCACGATTGTGCCGTGCTGTCACCCAGGGCACGTGATCCATCTCTGCCCCGATTTCCTTCTCCATGCGCCCTTTCTCACACACGCACGCACGCACGCACGCACGCACACACACACTTCCCTTCATCCACCATGAACCGCTTCAAGCCATGAAAAAAAACAACTATGTTTTTCTTTTTGCATATAATCTGAAAAAAAAAGCTAATGTTGTCCTGAGTCAAAGTGAAAATGTTGAAAAGTATGTAGTCGGGATCAATCTGGCCTCTGTTATTTGAGGCACTCTTTATTCTTGTTGTGGGCAAATATATTCCTCAACCCTGTGGTTAACTGATAATATCCATTCAGCTCACACACACACACACACACACACACACACACACACACACACACACACACACACACACACACACACACACACACACACACACACACACACACACAGACACACAGACACACACACAGACATGCAAACCAACCTATAACTAGGACTATTTACGCACACATATTTTGCATCGTAGAAGTGAGTAAGAGTGAGTAAGCCACAAGGTCACTGTCTTGCGGGTTCGCTCTCGGCTGCTTACACAAAGGGACTCAGGCACCTAGGTGAAACATCTTTGACATGAAGCCATAGGAATCTAATTCACAGGTCTGTCATTAGTAGGCAGATATTCCCCCCGGTCTCCAAGATGTATGTTTTACTGATTGTGTGTGTGTGTGTGTGTGTGTGTGTGTGTGTGTGTGTGTGTGTGTGTGTGTGTGTGTGTGTGTGTGTGTGTGTGTGTGTGAGCAAGAGAGAACGTGTTACAGTCAAGACAAAGGTTTGCTAATTAAACCTAGCATGTCTGCATTAAAACTCATAAAACATTTAATGAAGCAATGTACCCTTGATGTCAGCTTTCATACGGAGCACCTGCAGGAAACAAGAACAACGCAGCCAAACCTTCCAAGTATTTAGCCTGCACGTGACACTCATGCACACATTCCACAGTGACAGCACTGTAAATTTAACTTTTCATCCACACACACACACAGACAGAAATATGCACACCTGTGTGTGTGTGTGTAAGTCCTCTGTGTCCGGTGACCGTCGCATGTGTATAAATGCACGTGATGCGACATGTCGTTGGAACGGGAATATCCTGTGTGTCTCGGCACGTACGCAGTCTGTACTACGCAGAACGCTCAGACTTCAATTTGGACCACACGCTGTCGAAGAGTCCCCCAATGAGGAACGCATGATGCTCCGGAACCTTTGTGGGGCTGATGGGTAATTAGTTGGCTCATTGGGGGGGGGTTATCCTGGTTGTTGCTGACTTTGCTGCAGTCTCACGGTTGCAGGCCTTTCTTCTCAGCGCTCGCACACACACACACGGTCATGGATGTAAGGCCGCGTCCCGCCCAAGCCTGCGGCGTGCTCGGCACCTCAGATCTGAGGTAATTATACATAGGGGGGGGTGCATTACGGGCCTCCCAGAAAACACACAGACACACACACACACACATTACAGACGCGTAAGCACGCATACATACACACACACACGAATAAACACACACACACACACACATACACACAAACATACACACACACACAGTGTTTGCGTGCACATACACACACACGCGTGCACACACACACACACACACACACACACACACACACACACACACACACACTGCACTGGATCCTAATATTACAACGCAATTAACTGCGTTAATGGACCAAATACTTGAACTATAGCTGTTGTAGTCGCTACCCCAGAAAAGATACAAGTACATACACATTTATAGAGGTCATACCACGGCAGTGAAACATACACATGATTCACCCAGATAACATCATCAACATCATCCTCATCGTGCTCTTATGCCCCCCCACTTTTGTCTTTGAGTCGTCTCTCTTCCTGGTCGTAACTTCCGTGATAAAAAACGTCCAGCGGTGTGAGGTGAGCAGGCCTCGGATGATTTGATGCCAGACTAAAACTTTCTCTCCACATGATGTAAATCTCGTCGTAAAGGCCAGGCCCCGAGATCTACATGTGCATACTTGTGTAAAATGATGAGAGACACACACACACCCAAACACACGCTCACGCAAACACTCTTACACACACAAGCGCACACGCACAGACTTGTACAAAAACAGTTAACTTTCATTTTTTTGTCTGTTCCTTTGATATTTTGACAAAGGATTATTCCAAACTTGTCTCTGTGTGTTTGTGTGTGTGTGTGTGTGTGTGTTTTTGCCTGTGTGTGTATAGAGTGTATACTTAGGTATGAGGTAGCACAGATAGGGACAGGAAAACATTCCCTTCTGTATTAGTTGTCACCCTGTTCATAAAACACTTATCTCTTCTCCCCTCTTTTTTCCGTCTTGACAAATTTGCGGCCGTCAGAATAATTCAACAAAACTGTCGGATTTGCCGCGAGTTATCCCCACTTTGGGAGGAATGGTCTGTTTCCCCTCACAAGCAAACACTGAAAACTCCCTGCCTGTTTATCTTCTTTTTGTGACTTACTTACTCAGACTTCCCCTTCTCTTCATGTAAAACAAACACTTTTTGAAGGCTGTTGTGGCGGCCTGTCTACATTTTGGCATTTCAAAAAGGGGGGGCTGGAGAAGGGGTTTGGGTGCGGCGGGGGCTGGGGGAGGGGGGGGGGGGGGGGAGAGGGGGGTGTGATCGGGAGCCATAATCACCTTGACATCCGTCAGACTCAGGTATGAAACAATGCCCGAGCCGGCAGCTTCGGCGCGGCGCCACATCAACGGGCTTTGGAGGCACCGCGCCGATTTACACTTTAATGCAAAACAGCCGCTTTGTACTTCTCTGTATGAAAGGTGTTATTAAATCTGTTCTTTTTTCATATCCCCCCCCCCCCCCTCCTCCTCTCCCTCCCATCCTCTTCTTCCCATTTATGTTGATGCTTGCAGGGTGGGGGTGGGTGGGGGGGAGGGGCTTGGAGGGATGGGAACAAATCTATCAAAGGGTTCAGAATTCAATAACGCATTTTTTTTTTTTTTATTCCTTTTCTTTTTTTATTGCCTTGTTTTATTTATTCAACATTTTAATTAGATTTGGATTTCCGAATGCGTCAGGGGTAGGTAGGGTGTGTGTGTGTTTGTGCGTGTGTGTGCAGAGGAGAGTGATAAATGTCAGAACAGGAAAGGAGAAAGTTATCATGGTTCCCGCCCCTTTTCTCTGCCGCCAACTTCCTCGACTAAAAGCCTTTGAGTGGGTAGACACTGTTTCTCTGACTGTCAATCAATTGTGGACACACACATACATTATACTAGTCCACCACTGGACGACCAATCCAAGCCTACCCCCACGGCCGCTGGACTTACATTAACCCCCACAACACCCCCCCCCCCCCCCTCCCTTCAAACATGACCTCTAAGAAAGCTTCGTCACGTTTGACCTCAAACGTGCTTGCTAATCGTATTGCTTAAAGATTAAAGTTTTCATTATGCCCTTGGCGACACCAATGTGCCGAGGACGGTGGCTAAAATCAATGCCAACCAAAAAAAGAAGCGACCTCACACCCTGCTACTTTACTGCTGAGGTCAAAACATCTTTAAAGTTGCGCTTAATGTGATGCCATGGTGTCTGACAAAAATATTTCTCAGCCATCGGCGATGTGATCATGGTGGGTCGACTTGTTGGCTATATCCTGTAGCTTGGCATACAAGACCCAAACCCTGGGATTTTCTTGCCCTGCATTATAAAAACACTGAATATGAATCGCGGTGGGCATAGCCCTCCTTAAAGAAGAACAATTACCGCTGGAACAACATCAAAGGCGATGTCGGCGCACTGCCATGAATTTGTTTTTGTAAGAGGTGTGGCCGCCACTTTCTGCCCTCTAGTGGTAGTAAATACATGCATGCCTCTTTAAGTCAAGCTTGTGTTAAGTTGTGTGTTTTCTCCGGAGCTATTTCTGCGGTCTCAAGTGCTGCAAATCATCAGTAGCGTGAGTGGCACCACCTGATCTGCACTATCTCCTCCATCTGAGGCTGACATGCACAACACCACACACACTTTTATTTTTTTTTCTTTCCATCAACAGAGCTCATGAACGCATCCCCCTGGCAACCAAATTGTTTATTGGACTACGAAACTTTAAAATAATTCTGTAAAAGGCCATATGATAATTCAAATGGATGTATCTTTACCCATTTTCATGAACAAAGTTATCCAAATGTCGCTCTGTTTAA
>NC_044066.1:11735596-11748096 GCF_902167405.1 Gadus morhua | reverse complement strand
TGCGTGTGCACTCTGAGGGTGCATGGCTCGCTCTCAATCACATATATCTCTAGACTGTCCCAATGATCAGATCTTTAGTCACTGACAGCCATAGTACGTTATAGTCTATGGATCACTTCTCTACATTTCTTGAAGGATTGTTTGAAGTGCAAGTGAAGTTAGCGCATATGTGTGTGTGTGTGTTTGTATGTATGTGTGTGTGTGTGTGTTTGTGTGTCAGGCATCAAAGCCTATAAGGGGGTGGGGGGGGGGGGGGGGGGGCACTAGTCTATGGCGGTCCCACATCCCTTCCTCCCCTCGGCCTTGTCCCGCTCCTTCCTCATGTGCGTGCGTGTGTGTGTGTGTGTGTGTTATAAAAATGTGTGCTAATGCGGCCAACGCTGGCGCCAGCAGCTCGTTGCGACTGTGCGTCGGTACTGACGGTAATGTGTTTATATAACGTCCCTCACATTCCACGCTAAGAGCCCTCCGCTGCCCCCCCGACCCCCTCCCCCCCCCCACACACACACACACCCACCCAACCTCCCCCCACTCACAGTTCATTCAAGCAGGACACACACACACACACTCACACACACACACACACACACACAATCAGCAAGACACAGACATTACTGAGAGGTACATCTTGGTGGCAGGCCTGAGACAGTAGAAGAGTGTGTGTGTGTGTGTGTGTGTGTGTGTGTGTGTGTGTGTGTGTGTGTGCGTGATCACGTGCATTGGAGGTACCCCCACATACAATGCGAAACACACTTGCTGTCACACACACTTTGGTGCAATACTTGAATATCCTCTTGGGACATTTCAGAGGGGTCGTCACTCCCCACCACAACCGCCACCACCTCCCCCCCCCCCCCCCCCCCCCCCCCCCCCCCCCCCGCGCCCGACGTTGAGCTCAAAGAGTTGCGATCTGAAGCGAGGAGCGGAGAAGGCGGGGACGAGTGAAAATGGTGGGAAGGTGATGCTGGGGGTCTCAGAGTGAACGGGACACTCCCCGAGCTGCTGAGAGTGTTGTGTCTTTAACGATGGTCATCTGAAGGTAGAGGCTACCTCAAGGCAACCACCTTACGGTCACCACTTTGAGTCCTCTCTTTGAGTCCCAACTTTGAGTCCTCACTATGAGTCCTCACTTTGAGTCCTCACTTTGAGTCCTGTCTTTGAGTCCCAACTTTGAGTCCTCACTATGAGTTCTCACTTTAAGTCCTCACATTGGGTCCTCACTTTAAGTCCCCATTTTGAGTTCTCACTTTGAGTCATCACTTTCAGACTTCACTTTACGTCCTCACTTTGAGGCCTCAGTTTGCTTACTCAGTTTGAGGCCTGACTTTGATTCCCCACTTTTCGTCCTAATTTTTACTTTTTAATGCTCAGACGACAGAGCTTTGACGACAGAGCATCTGTTAGAGAAAGAAAACTGAATGCATCCAGAATGTATATGTTAAGTCAATATTTCACTGTTTACATATATCAGAAATAATCTTAGTGTACACTTATGAACCTTAGAATGCATGTGAACTCTTGCAAACGAGATGGAGGTCAAAAACAACTTCTTAATACTCGACTTAGTGACGTGAAATGTCGGCAATTGCTTCACATTGATTTGATGTGAAGGTTATAAGAGAAATATGCAGAACGGGTGAAATATTATTAGATATAATAGTGGATGGATTTGGGGCATTTGGTGTATTGGAAGTAAGTTAGCGATATTTGTCGAAATTCAGGGTTACATCTACATAAGTGAAGAAAGATATTTACTGTTCTTTAGTGAGAATACAAATAATAACGATAATAATAGACAGGCAATCTTTTTTGCCAAACATAGCTCTTCACCTGTTCCACAGCTCAGGACTTCAAAGTAAAAGGCTATGGAAGGCTCCTGGGTAGGTTCCCAGCGTCGTAGCTTTGTATCACCTGCAACCCATCTCAACCTAGAGTCCCCCTACACATCTTCCTAGAAAAGAACCAGCCAAAAAGAACAAATCTCTGGCACTGTCTCCAGGCACAAATAATCCATTCCCAAAAAGGAAAAACTGTAACTGAAAAATGTTTATTTTTCCCTACCACCCCCCTTCCTTCCTTAGAGACCCTAAAGGTGTGTGTGTGCGTATGAATATTTTTCAATAACCTTTTCGCCTTTTTCTATTTCCACTCCTAATTCCATATTGACTTGTGTTGACGATAAATAAATAGAAATAGAAAGGTTTCACAATGGCGGATGTCAGAGAGCGAACAACAAAATGAATGATGTTTGTGTGTGCGCGAGTGTGTATCAGTGTCAGTGATGAGTCAAAAGAACACTGAGCCCTCCTTCTTCCTACACACACCCAGACACACACACACATACACACACACACCTCCTCATTGCCTTTACAAACGTACCCATGAGCAATTGTGCACGTCGACACCTTAATCCCTCCTTAGCCGGGGCGCAGGTGTCGTCGGTGCCATTCAGGTCTTTGAGGGTCTTTCAGGTGGTCTCCACACACACACACACACACACAGACACACACACACACACACACACACACACACACACACACACACACCGGCGTGTCAACGTGTCAGGGGGGGGGGGGGGGGGCTCGCGGAGTCAACCGCCGCCGCGAGACAAGCGTTTTCGTTTTTTCTTCAGCGGCAAAATCCCTTTTAGGCCGCGTCTTTGTGTCAGCGCGGCGGGTTGAGCTCCTTTCTCTCTGTCTTTTTTTATTATTATTATTTCTCCCGCTTAGCCGTAATGAGGCTTGTGATTAAAATCCCCTTTTTCCTCGCCAAACCGCCGCGAGAATGCTAGGTGTCACTCGAGAAGAGAATGGGGAGAGGAGACGAAAGGAAAAATGGGGTGCTCAGGAGCCCAGGATTCTGTCAGTGTGGGGGCCCGGATGAGAGGGAGGGGGGGGGGGGGGGGGGGGGTGGGGGGGAACTCTGAGACGGAAGTGAAGTGTTCTTTTTTTTTCTTTTCATCGTTTAGCCAAGGTGTCACAAGCCCGATGAGTCGGGAGAACGGGGAGAAGGAGAGGAAGAAAGTGGGGGAGAGAGAGAAGAGGAAGAAAGGGGGAGAGAGAGGGAGAGAGGTGAGGTGCGTTTTGGGGGGGGAATATGTATCTGTTATTCTATTATTCCCGGTGTATCTTTTTGTCACCCTGACATGTTGAGAATACATGTCATGCCACTGGTTTGAGGGCCTTTTTCTCCTGCGTGTTTCTGTGAGTGTGTGTCTGTACGTGTGTGTGTGTGTGTGTGTGTGTGTGTGTGTGTGTGTGTGTGTGTGTGTGTGTGTGTGTGTGTGTGTGTGTGTGTGTGTGCGTGTGCATGCGTGTGATGATGACGATCTCGGCAAAGAGCTTACAAAACGGATGTGTTTACCTGCACGCCGTCGGCAACGTCCCGGTGAATACCTGCGTGTCTGCGAAGAGGCTTATTAAAATTGGATGAGTATAAAAAAAAAATGGAGGGAAAAAAGGGAAACTGTCTTTAAGGGTTTATCTCGCCTTTGTAAGCGGTCCTGTTGGTATCTAACCCGCGCCAGCCCGCCGCGTTCAACGGGACGCTCGCGCGGGAGAGAAAAGATAAACAGGCTAGCGTTATTTCATTTGTAAAACCCCGTCCGCGCGGCTGTCCTGATGATATGCCGCTACATGCCCATACACTTTGGTAATTGTGTAGTCAGTCAGACATTCATTCCCCCGCCCCCACCCCCCCCCAAAATATAAATCATAACCGGGGAAAACGCAAAAGAGAGGAAAAAGGCGAGTTTTGCCCGTATCTTGTCCGTGTGAGCGATGGCGGCAGGGCGTGTTCAGATGACGTCTTGAATGTTAAGGATTTTTCTCTTCCTTTTTTTTTGCATTCAGATTTCGTCTTTTTTTTTTTTTCGACAGCTTGACAGTTTGATGTCGGACAAAATAAAATGGAATCAAAGGAAGTGTAGCGAACAGACAGTATTTATCTCTGTCTGAAACACTCCAGGCAAACATGCGCATATCTTTAATTACTGCTGTGCTATCGTAGCATGTAGCAGATAGTCGCAGTTGGGAAATAATGGTGGACTTTTTGAATGAATGACTTACGAGACAATCAACGATTTGAACTGAAAAAAGGGGATTGCGCGCAAGACGGAAAGTGCTTTGGCTTTTTCGCTCCGGGATTAATATTAAACAAAACATTCTGTACGCACAAAGAGACGATAGAACCGACCTTTCGTGAAGCCAAAAAACAAGTGTAAGCTATATACTTTACTGTATAGTACAAGTGAGAGATATGGTTAATCATTACATTACATCTTAGCTTGAGCAACTGATCATAGTTGGGGGGACAAATAAAACAAGCTTTAGGGTTGTTTTCTCTGAGTGGTACCACTTCTGTGAGGCCACACCACATCCATTATACATTGGTCCAATGCTAATATGCTTGCCGTACACGTTTACAGTTGTTCGAATAGCTGTCGCCGTGGAGGGCAAACCCGGCCGGCGAAATAACGGAGAAACAACAGACTGAAAGAAGAATTAGTCGCAAAACTTTTTGTGATTCAAAGCTAAATCCAAGGGCGCAGAGAGAGAGAGAGAGAGAGAGAGAGAGAGAGAGAGAGAGAGAGAGAGAGAGAGAGAGAGAGAGAGAGAGAGAGAGAGAGAGAGAGAGAGAGAGAGAGAGAGAGAGAGAGAGAGAGAGAGAGAGAGAGAGAGAGAGAGATCTGTGCTGTGTCAGCAGTGTGCTTAAACCGACTCCAAAGATTAATCACAGGAAAACACATACAGCACGTACGCAAAAGTACGCACTCTCGCTAACACACACACAACCACAGAACAAACACACACATACACACGCATATATATACCCGCAGTTGTATATCTCGCCTCCCCAGCAGTTCAAAGTGTGGTCGGTTTGAAAAAGATTAAAAACTGTCTATGAAGTGATGCATTGCAATTGTCATAGCACAGGGAAGGAAAGATCGTTTTTGCATAAAAATCCCCTCTTTCTTACAGGCGCTATCAGTACAGAGATGGAGAACTGGCTAATCCTAGCCGCGTGCTCGCATTTGCATCGGCTGCAAATAAACAAAAGCAAACTATTTTTCATCTTGGAGAGACCCATATATTTTATTATATATATATATTTATTTATTATAAAAACAGAGATGGGGTGGAGGCGATGCAAGGAGAGGTGAGCAGAGGGGGATGTTGGGTAGGAAGGCTGTCTGGGACAGGATTGGAGTGTTATTATGGGGAAACAGGTTCATAAGAGAGAGAGAGAGAGAGAGAGAGACTGACAGAGATCTTGACTACTTTCCCTGCTGTTTCACCAGAGATTTTTGAACTTTTTCAGTACATTTCCTGCTTTGACTTTGTGTCCCTGCAGCAGTTCACCGTGGAATGGCCGGACTCTATGGGTTCTCTCAGATCAGATGCTGCATCTGAAACAGTTTGGCTGCTGTCGTTTCAAAAACGGCGAGCCAATGAGACGTGACAGGAAGTTGTAGGACGCTCCCTTCCTTCCTACCTTCCTTCCTTCTTCTAATATCCTCTCTTGACCCACGCTAGCTAGAGAGATTAGCTGTTCAACACCGTGAGACAGAGACAATCTACATCAGATCCTTATCCTTATCTCCAATACACCCCCTCCCCACACACACACACGCTCCTCAGCATTACGCTCTTCATACAGTAATGCATCCCGAAGAAGCTAGGGTGTGATTTGATTTGTGTTTGTACTGCGCTCAACATTCAAACTCACAGACACACGCACACAGATATGTTGATAAGAGAGATGGCGTGATACCCCGTTTGGATTGCAGAGGATCTACACCACAGGTGTGTGTGAGTGTGGGCGTGTGTGGCTTACTGTTCAACCATTTTACCCTCTCTCTCTCCATCTCTCTCTCTCCATCTCTCTCTCTCTCTCTCTCTCTCTCTCTCTCTCTCTCTCTCTCTTTCTCTTCAATTTTATTTTGCATTTCATTTCACAAAACTGTTGTGGCCGACCTGGCCCTTATCTTACTGTGTGTGTGCGTGTGCGTGTGCGTGTGTGTGCGTGCGTGTGTGTGTGTGTCAGAGGAGCCGCCACCGTCTCCTCAGTGGCCTTGTAAATAATTAGAATTCCCCCGGCCAGTGACTGTGGTCGGACACTTCCATAATTACATTGTCAGTGGCGGGGCTGATTAGAGTCCTAGCTGTGAAGGATGGTAACTCACCACCGTGTGTGTGCATACAGAGCAGCAGAGTGCCCGCCCCTCATCCCCATCCCCTCAACCCCACCCCGCCCCGCTCCACCCAAGCCCCTCCCCGGGACATTGCGGTGGTCCCATAACGGACTGTAAACGATAAGGGTAATGATGACGGCTGGCTGTGGTGGTTGATGGCAGTCATGGGGATGAGGTTGTCGCGGTAATGAGCGGTTTGGTGTTGTCGGAGATGATGGTGTTGATGGAGGACGCGTGCAGAAGTGTGTGCTGAGGAATCTTGAAGATATGACGAAGATGAGGTTGTCCCGGTAATGACCTTGACGGTGATGATGATTGAAGACTGCAGAAGCTCAAACAAAAACGAACATTGACGAGAAGAGATGATGACGATGGCGTCGTCATGGTAATGACGCGACGTTTCGGTGATGATGGAGATGATGATAAAAGACGATTGTCCTGAAGAGGTGAAGGTGTGGTGGTGATGGGGATGAGGTTGTCATGGAAATAACGGAAGACAGCTGAAGTTTGAACAAAAAAGTACGTGGTCATGGTGGTGACGCATCAGGTGGTGTTGATTATGGTAGATGGGGTGGTGATGACGATGGTAGTCATGGGGATAATGAAGCAACAATGTGAACAACTTATATTTGTGTTATTAGTTATGGTAGTGATAAGGGCTCAAGACGATGATGATGATGATCTCGGTGTGGAGATGATGGCTACAAGATGAAATATTAAGAGTGACGGGGCTGAGGCTGCACATGCAACCCTTGATGGATGAACATCATGCAGACAACTGCTTTGACAGCAGTGACATCGTCCAGGGCAACGAGGACGACTGACCACAGAGATGACCCCGTTGAACAGAGGAAGACGCCGATGTAACGGAGGTGACGAGGACAGAGATTCCCGCTGTATCGCGGTCGCCCAGCTCTTTTTGGCTGCCGCACCTGAATCCATCTTCAACACACAGTGAATGTGCAGTGCATCACGTCCCAACCGCCCTCTGTCTTTCCCCTGACCTTGCAGCTGGGTACGGCTGCGGTACTGCGCTACGGAACGAGAGAAGACGTATTCCCCGCCGATAAACAGGCAAAATAATCCCACAGAAGGGTGTTTTGAAAAAACTCCTGGTATGTGTATTTGAGTGGGGGAGGGGGGAGTGCTCCTATACGTAAAGCATTCGTCCTCTTTTTGTGTCTGCAATACATGTACAACAAGTTGTCGGATGTCTTTAAAGGGCGTATGAGGGTGCGCTTCAGAAGATGGATGGCTAAACCTAATGGACATAAACAATCGTGGAAAGTTAGCATGGGTAGACATTATCATCAGGTATCATCAGGAAGCAGACTACAGTAAAAACCACGTGAAAGGCCCTTGCCTTCTCTCGCTCGCTCACCTATGACCTGATTTCCATGTGCTCCGTTGAGAACAGGGTGTGTGTGTGTGTGTGTGTGTGTGTGTGTGTGTGTGTGTGTGTGTGTGTGTGTGTGTGTGTGTGTGTGTGTGTGTGTGTGTGTGTGTGTGTCTCAATTGTGCTCAGCAAGAATGCCAGGTATGGCTTGAGAGGCACCTGTGCTCACAGGTAAAACCGGAATGAGGCAACGGAGCAGGGAGGGTCATGTGATGGGGTCAGGGATCTATATCATATCCACATAGTGCTGCAATGGGTCACTTCTTAGTTAATGGTGCTGTTAGGCCAATTTATGAGCTATCATTTGGATGTCATTTTTTAGAAATGGCATCGCCATCAGCTATTAGTGAGTGAAATGTGCTGTGAGAACAAGGATTTCAAGTTGACTGCGCCTGAGTCAACTTAGATTTAAGATTGCTTCTGGCTTGAAGTTTTTTGTGCTTTTTTGGTTTCAAAATCGTACCCTCTTCTCTTTTCTGCCGGCTCTTTATAACTCTCGAATCATACCTACAGCAGCTTTAAGTGAGAGGACACCTTTGCGTGAATCCCCTGACTCACAGAAGGGTGTTTCAGATTCGACAATACCAGCTGTGTGTCCTCTGTTGAACCGGTCAAGGAAATGCGGCCCACCCCCACAACACCCTTTAAAGCGCATCCACGCAGCGTGGTCATCTCCTGGCACGGCACGTGGAAACAGGGAGAGTTCTGAGTCTGTTGAGGTGTGAGCTCTCGCTTTGACTGCAGCCACCAAACCGGATTGGCAAGATTTTTTCCGCACCAAAAAAAAACTGTCAAATAAATCACATTAGAGGAAAGTGGCAGAAGAAGGGAAAGTGAGACATGACTGAAGTCAAGCCTTTGGCCTTTGGCCTTCTCAACCCACCCAGAATAACCAGATATCTCTTCCCTCTAGAGCGGACTAGTCTTCAGACCAGACGGAGAGACACGATGTGTTCTGTTGTCGCCAGCCATGCCGACATAAGGTCAGGAAGGATTTTAGTAAGGAAAAAATAAAAAATGGGGATTCTGATCAAAACAAACTGACCTGGAAGGCAAAGACCAGAGAGCGCGTGAGAGAGACAAACACCATAACTGCAAACAAAGGAAAAAAAGTGAGCGCAACAGGCAGAAGAGTGCGGTCAGGGTCTGTGGGGTTGTATGGTGGGAGTGGGGAGGAGGCCAGGAGGGGGGGGGGGAGTCGAAGGTTTGAGAGGGAAACAGGGTTGTAGCAGAACGGAGCCGCCTTCGAGGAGCGAGTCCGAGAAAATAAACAGATGGGAGGTTTGAGGATATTCTATCTGAAGCTTAGTCCTGCCGAGTATAAATATGGCGGGCCGGTTAAGCCGTGTAAATAGGCCTGTGTTTACCTGTCTGCGCGCAGCCCAAATTAATCACCCGCCACGGTCGCGCCGCAAGACGCTACGTGTGGGAGTAGGAGGCGAGAGAGGGAGGAGGAGGGAGGTTTAGCGGGGCGGGGGAGTTAGGAGTGTAAACAGCGCTAAAAGCTACTGGTCGGCACCATTTTGTTTTGGTTAGGATACAGCGTGAGTGATTAGGCTGCGCTGCCGCGATGAAGGGCCATGGCAGGAGTGATGGAGGAGCTGTATGTGTGTGAGTGTGTGTCTGTGTGGGTGAATTGTGTTTTTTTCTAGTGTGTGTGCGCGTGTGTGTGTCAATTGCTTTCTGTGTGTGTGTGTTTCAGATGGTCACATTTGCCAAAGAGTACACATGCACCGAAACGCACCCATTTGCACATAAAGCCTGTGTGTGTGTGTGAGTGTGTGTTGCGTGCAACAGATGCATTTTTTTCTCTGCCTCTTGCGCTGTACAAATTCTACCATACAAAACAATCAGCCTAGTTACTGCACACGCATCCCATCGCTCGTAGGGAAGGCTGATGACACCATCGGCTGCACCTCCAACCCCGAAAGATGAAGAAGCTGAACAAAAACCGGAGACACCCTTCTTCTTCTTCTTCTTCTTCTTCTTCTTCTTCTTCTTCTTCTTCTTCTTCTTCTGTTTTTGTGTCTTCCGCTCCCTGGCGACGCCTTTGACTCCAATCATTCATTGCGGGGGGAGATTTCGATGGGGATCAGACAAGCTTTTCCATTCATGGCGGGGGGGCGGGTGTGTATGGATTAACCCTCGCCGCCGCCGGATCCCGTTCCCGAAGCCGCCCGTAATCACGGCCGCCGCCGCCGCCGCCGCCACGGCGCTGCGTCTTCACCTGTGACGATTAAACGGATTCCTCTTTGATTTAGTTCACCTGTTCTTTCAGGAGGTGAGCAGGGGGGCGAAGAGAAGGAGAGAGAGAGAGTGAGAGAGAGAGTCGGGGATAGGGGGGTACGGGTCGGGTTTTAATTTAATATATGCCGGGTGTTTAATCGTAAGCCCCCCTGCGTTGCGAGGTTACGCCGGGAAGATATTAGCCGTTCTCCCCTCTCCCCTCTGAGGATCATCAAGCAGCCTCGCGGGTTAGTGCTAATTTTTGCCAACTCCCCCCACATCCCCGGTTGCTTAAAGGTGTACTTTATGATGCTCGGTGGTGTCAGAGTCACGAGGAGGATAACACGCTGGTGATGGAGGTGGTGGTGGTGGTGGAGGTGGTGGAGGTGGTGGTGGAGGTGGTGGAGGTGGTGGTGTGGGTAATGGCTTGCAGTCAGGTTGCCTTCACCTAAACAAAACAAATCATCACTGGGTGCTGTAAAGAGAGAGGGAGGGATACACACATACTTACCGCTCACACACACACACACACACACACACACACACACACACACACACACACTGCGGCAGACTTTCACTTTTCTCATTTTCTTAAACCAACCACGGCAGCTGTTTTCTGGAGAGCCTTGCAAATACAGTTGGCCAACTCATTTCCCGTGTCAACTCCCCAAACTTTGGGGATTGTGTGTGACTCGGGGGTGACGCCTGAGCGCCAGAGAATAGCCGTCGCAGTGCGAGAGACACAAGCAACGCCTCCCCCTCCTCCCCTTCTCCCACCTCCCTCTGACATCTTTGTACTCCTGCTAAATCCCCCCCCACCCCACGACCTGAAAAGGCTATAAGCGTTCTCTCTCTCTCTCTCTCTCTCTCTCTCTCTCTCTCTCTCTCTCTCTCTCTCTCTCTCTCTCTCTCTCTCTCTCTCTCTCTCTCTCTCTCTCTCTCTCCTCGAGCGGGGGCCAGAACTTGCCTCAGAGCCTGATGGCGTGAAATGCAAAAAGTGTCACTTCCAGAGCGTGTGTGTGAGTACGGTGGGGGGGGGGGGGGGGGGGGGGGGGGAGAGCGTGAGAGCGAGGAGCTTTACCAGGGAGAGGGAGGCCGTCAATAAAGATGATGTGCATAAAAAGGGCTGATTGGTGGTGGGGGGGTTAAAGGGAAGAGTCTCTCTCTTTTCTCTCTCTCTCTCACTCCCCGTCATTGTGTTTCAATAACTTTTATTAAAGGATGGGGGGGGGGGGGGGAACTAATCCATTCTGCCCTTAATTGCATGCCACGACCCTCACTCTCCCCCCAAAATGGACACTCCACACACACACACCCGCCCGCCCGCCCGCCGCCCCCCCCACATCCAGGCCCCGGCACATTGTGGGAGAGCCTCTGTTTAAAACAGGCCTTCCCTGAGATTCCCATTTCAAAGGCGGTAATGACTTTTAGAGCACATAATAGTCTCTATATTATATTATACTTCTCTCGGTGGCAGGAAGAGGTGAAGAGCACAAAGACCACGAGGAAGAGCAGGGGAAAAAAAGGGGATTGTCTATTTAGTGACAATTGCGGTCCCCGGAAATATTGTGTCGGAGAGTGTGTCAGTTTGTGTGTGTGTCAGCAGGTGTGTGTGTATAGGTGTGTGTGTGTGTGTGACTTTAAGTAAGAGCTAAGACGATGCAGTTAAAGGGGGATGTATAGGAGGAGGGGGGGGGGGTTGCTGGGGGAGGGAAAGGGAGAGGGAGGGGGGGGGAATGGGGCGCTGACAGTGCTGAGGATTAGGGTCTAATTTCTCCTGTTCTTTCGGTGAGAGAACGGCAGGAGAAAAAATCCAAAGGCATTTGGAATGATTGGGTCTTTTAATTACAACCGCGGCAATTACCTCGCCCAGATCTGCGGCCGCTCGCAAAGAAAAGCATGAAAGTTCATTTTGTCCGCCTAATTATCAAAGGTTTAATGCTGATGGGCTGTGTTCTCTATGTGTGTGTGTGTGTGTGTGTGTGTTGCCGGCGGCAACCTGGGACCCTGGATCATAGATACCCGGTAATTAAGGCGAAAAGTGCGACTTTGGCTGTGAAAGATTATATTGAGGGGAAAGGGGGTGGATGAACTAATCAACATTTGCATTCATTGTACTCGATAGATAGTTGTGTTCAGTCTCTCTCTGTCTGTCTCTCTCTCTCTTTCTGTCATTCTCTCTCTCTCTCTCTCTCTCTCTCTCTCTCTCTCTCTCTCTCTCTCTCTCTTTCTGTCATTCTCTCTCTCTCTCTCTCTCTCTCTCTCTCTCCCCCTCCCTCCCTCCCTCACCCCCTCCCTTGCCAACATCATAAGTTGTCTTTATTTCGAGCTTATCTTCTCCTCTACCTTCTGAATGTGGACGCCCTGTGCATCTTGCAGGTTGTTGTGTACAAACGCTACAAAGAACGCATTGTGTTAGACGCACTGTATTCGAATATCTATTTATTCACCCAAATGCATTCAGTGTCCTTCAGTTTCAAGAAATGTAAAGCAAACGCAATCCTGGACCCAGAGAGGGTCGAAGGAGTGCCATCACGGACTAGGGAGGCAATCTTGGGAGGGAGGGGGGGGGGGGGGGGGGGGGGGGGGGGGGGGGGAGAGAGCGATGGGATGGGGGTGGTGGAGGAGGCGGTGGTGGCAGGCCTGATTAGAGCGTCTTAAGCAGGGAGCTGGTGGTGTTGGAGG
>NC_044066.1:11690596-11725596 GCF_902167405.1 Gadus morhua | reverse complement strand
CAAAGAAAAGGAAAATGTCAGTCAGTGTGTGTTGAGGTGGAGAACTAAGAATTAGGGTTTGCGTGGATGCTTCTCGTGTGTGTTTGCGGGGGGGGGGGTTCTGTGTACGGCAGTCGGCAGAATTTGAAACCGGTGGCAGTTTGCCGAGGCCATTTTCATTCAGCCTGGTCCGTCTCTCACCAACTCCTCTCTCTCGCCCTCCTCGGAGCGGAGGACATCGTTTTGCGTGTCTGTTCGCACTCTCTCTCTTTCTCTCTCCCTCCCTCCCTCTCTCTCGGTTTCTCCCCCATCTTTCTTCTCCCTGCGATGTTGACGACAAGCTCAGCACTCACAGACGTCGCTGGACAATTTGCCCACAAAATAAACTAAAATGGCTGCTTAGAATTCGGGGGTTGTTGCTCAATTTGTCGTCTCCCTGTCTGGAGGAAGAAAAGAGAAACAGAATAAGAGATGAAGAAGGAGGAGGAACAGATCCACTGTTCAGTTCTTCCCTCACAAAACCCTGGCCTCTGATTGGCTGGCTCTGGTGACATGTAATCCCTGGAGACTTTTCCTTCTGAGGGACTTTTATATTCTATAGTATAATGATAGTCATCGTATTTAATTCTATAGTATAAAAAGTTAAATAGTGGAATAAGTTTGACATATTACAGGTACTCATGGCGTCTTTTCCTTAAGGGTCAGGATAGTTAAAACTTCCAGCTGAAAGGTTCCTGAAATGTATTAAATTGTTACATTATTGTAAAAATCAGATGGAGGATTGATTATGTGTTGGGAGGAGCACGGAATTAAACCCATTCTAAAACCAAAAATCGGCAAGTCAATGACGATTTAGAGGAATTTAGGAGCAAGTCTATGTTTTGTATCTGGTTCTTTCAGAAACCATTCTCAAGTCAAGTTGGAATTGCAGTCCAATCCTCCATTGCGTCCATACATTTGGTTGCTATGGCAGCTGGGGTGTTTCCCATCTGACTATGGACGTCAGACACGCAAAACGGTCTAATACGCAAGTCCTCCTCTCCGCATTGGCCCAGTGCATACATATACTGGAAATGCCCACTGTTAAGCTCTGGGACGTATGGACAATGTCGGGGGAAACTGAAACGACCATAGAAATAAGAAAAATCTTTAATTAATTGTGATTATGTTCGACGCATCCATGCTCTTCGGCAATTTCCCCTTTCCCAGGTCAATGTAAAATTACCTTGAAATGTATACTTCCTCGAGCTATCTGGTGTCTTGTGCATTTTTCCTGCTCTTCAACGCCTCTAATTTGCGATGTTGATAACACGGAAGGGTTTTTTCACTTAATTAAACTTGTGCAGGCAAAGTTTAAAAGGGAATAAAATGCACTCATGTCATGCTATGAAAATAGGCAAATTATCAAACACAAATTAATGAGTGTTTTTGAATCCGTGTGCTGAGCAATGAATTACATTAGGAAAATTAGAAAGATACGGCGCGCCGCGGTTGAAGCTGTGTGATAATTTATTAACAGAATAAAAAAAATAAAAAAACGGCAAAGAAAAACATTTCTTTGTGGCGGCCGTAATTTTAAATATTGGAATACATTTCATAATAGTTATCCCCTAGGACAATATGTATTTTAATTAAAAAGGAATATGGAGTGATACCGATCCGGCTTGACATCCAAGGGTGAACTTAGCCACAGGTTATGGCCACTATTCTCTTTGCTCACTCTTCTCCTTCTTTTGAATAAATAATCGCAAGCATAGTAGTTTCAGCTTTGCTTTGTCTCAGTTTCAAAAAGATGCTATTGGAATACAACCAGCCATCTTGTACATAAACGTAGAGGGCCGTGTATTTTTGAAAGGGATAGCCGTCAACTATTAAATTGTAACCAAACACAGATAAACTAACGACTATTAAATAGTCAAAGAAAAACCGATAAAGATAACTGCCTAAACCATCCCTGGAAACGGCACCCTTTAAACGATGAGAAGAGAGAGTGAGAGAGAGAGACAGAGAGAGAGAGGTTGAGAGAGGACAGGCATCGCCTCAAACAGGAAGGAGTCAAAAACTGTCTGTCATCGTTGACATTTCACTCCCATATATTAATCTGAATACGATAAAAGGCCAAAATCTAAACGCCCTCCCCTCCTTCATAGATGACAAGCATTATATGGGTTTCACGCTCAAAAGGTGAGGGAGAAATCCCACTTTTATCTAAAATATATAAATAAATATATTGAACAGTTCGTCCCCGCCTTAAAAGGCAGACGCGCGGCACTTTGCTCGCTCTTTAACGACTCTGAGTCTTATCATGTGGGGGGGATGGGGGGGGGGGGGCTTCTCCATTGAATTCCCCTTCAGACATTGTGTTCATTAAATCCTTTCATAGCTCACTCCCCTCCCACCGCCATCCCCACATCCACCACCACCTCAGTGTTCCAACGCCCTGAGAACTTTTAGTAAGAGCGTAGATGTGTGTAGGGGTGTGTGTGTGTGTGTGTGTGTGTGTCGAGGAACATGTGTGTAGACAAGAGGAACCGTGTGTGTGTGTATGTGCTGATGTGCGCGCGTGCATGTGTGTGCATTTGTGCTCGTATATACTGTATGTGTGTGTTTTTCAGAACATGTGTAGATGGACACGCAGAACAGTGCGTGCATGTGTGTGTGTATGTGCTGATGTGTGCATTTGCATGTGCGTGTGTTTGTCTGTGCATATGTGTGTGCGTTTTTCAGAACATTTTTAGACGGACAAGAAGAAACGTGCGTGTGTGTGTGTGTGTGTTGCCACTTTACCGAGGCCTTGCAAACTCTCCTCGCGCTATCATGATAGCGGATCCCTTAATATATAAATATATATATAGGGGTGGGGGCTGGTGGTGTGGTGAGGGGGGGGGGGCAGGGGTACGGGGTGGAGGTGTGTTGAAGACGGTGGAGTTAATTAACGGCCCGTCGGAGAAACAGACATAATAGTGCGGAAGCTCAGAGAAAGACTTGACATTGAGATGGATGGATAAGTCATTAATTGGTTTTCTTATTGGGCACAATGGGTTTGGGGGGGGGGGGGGGGGGGGGTGGTGGGGGGGGGGGGGAGTAGCGTGCGTCTGCGTGGGCCGCGGTTGTGCGTTTGCCGCCTGGTGAAGGTCACGGCGACTTTGACAGGGGAGCCAGGGCTGTAATATGTACCCGGGAGGGGGATGGGGGGGGGGGGGAGGGAGCATGAAAGGGTTGTTTGGGGGGAGGGGTGGCGGGGGGGTGTTGGGGGGGGGGGGGTGGCAGGAAGGCAAAAGTCGATGGGTGATAAAGAGAGCTTTGGCGTAAGGTTGACACAAAACAAAGCAATTAATGGCGTGCGTTGGGCGGGGGTCCGGCCCGCGTTGGCCGGGGGTCCGGCCCGTCGGCCGCGCCGGCTCGGGGGCGGGGGAGAAAGGCCGGCAATCTGCTACAAAGTTGTCTGTCCCCTCCCCCATCCCCCCACACCAGCCACCCACCCCCCTCCCTCAGTCCCAGTACCACCACTCCACACCACCACGACCCCAGGTCGTTTAGAGCCTCCGTCGGCCTTCTCCCCACTCCCTCCTCCTCTTCCTCCTCCTCCTCCTCCTCTCGCCTGCGTCTTCTTGCTCGCCCTGAGTTCTTTCCCTATTTTTTTCCCACTTCTCTCTCTCTCTCTCTCTCTCTCTCTCTCTCTCTCCCTTCATCCCCCTTTTGCTCTCTCTCTCTCTCTCTCTCTCTCTCTCTCTCTCTCTCTCTCTCTCTCTCTCTCTCTCTCTCTCTCTCTCTCTCTCTCTCTCTCTCTCTCTCTCTCTCTCTCTCTCCCTCCCTCCCTCCCTCTCTCTCTCTCTCTCTCTCTCTCTCTCTCTCTCTCTCTCTCTCTCTCTCTCTCTCTCTCTCTCTCTCTCTCTCTCCGTGGGGACCTGGGCGAGCCGCGTCAGCCCCCGGCCGGCGGAACGGGTATAATCCGCGGGGCCCCGAGATGAGGGCCGGTGATACAGGCGGGGGTGCGCGGGGAATAGAGGGAAATACGACAGGGGGGTTAGGGGACAGCGGGTCGGGTGGGACTGGTGGTGGAGGGGGGGGTAGGGGGGGAGGTGGAGATAATTACGGGCGATACTTGTGATTGCGGGTGCGGCGTTGTGAAAAGGTGGGGCCGCCAGATAAAGCGCTCATCAGAGAGGCGCGCGGAGAGGGGGGGGGGGGGGGGGGGGGGGGGGGAGACCGGATAAACAAACACGCAGCGGGGGAGAACGGGGGAGATGGGCGCGAGAGGAGGAGGGGAGGAGGAGGCGCAAAGGAGAGATAGAAAGGGAGAATGGCAAGGTGAAAGGCATTGAGATTAAGGTTATGGCGTCGCATGGAGAGGGGTGGGGAGGCTGGGGGTGTCGAGGTAAGAGGGTGGGGGGGGAGGGGGGGGGGGGGGGGTAAGCGAATCACAGGGGCAACGTTTCTTCCGGGGCTTGGTCATTACCGCTACATCGAGATCTGCATTGAAGCGTTAAACCGTCGCACGGTGGAAGAAGGCGACGAGCAAATGTTGCGTTTCATTTTGTCGTCACGCCAGGGTCTCCTCGCGACGACCGCTTCGCCGAAACGCTTCGGTTCTGAGAATTATCTGGGGTTTTTTTCTCAGAGGATTCAGTTTAGCTGCGTCGCACCGAGGCCCCGAAAATAAAACGGATATATACGTCTGTTTAATCAAATTTTATTAGGATGTGCGGTCATGCACGCACACACACACACACTAACACACACATAGGCACACACATACATACACACACGCACTGAATTTCGTAGAAATGGACTTCAAAGGATAAGCGCGCTGTCATTAAAGCTAAAACAATATATATTTGCAGACCATCGTTTTGTCTGCAGTTTTCAAATTAGTGAGTGTCTCACCGTCAACGATACACTTTCTCATGCGACTAAACTAGTCAACAAGATAAGAACGCCGTCCTCACCTTTGACCCCTTTTGATCTGAAGGAGTGAGCGCACGGAAGGCGCCAAACGTACGTGCGCTCTCACGATAGATGTGCTCCGCAAAAACCCGTGATTTCTATCATTTCTTTTTGTTGATTCCGCCCTCATCCCCCCTCTCTCTCTCTCTCTCTCTCTGTCTTAGTGTCTCTCTCTAAGTCTCTCTCTCTCTCGCCGTCCTTCTCCTCTATCTCGGCCTCCTTCATGCAGCAGTGGACGATGAGAGACACAGATAGCATGTTTCATGACGCGAATGATAAGGAGTCAACACCGCCGCCACCGCCAGCGGCACAAAAAAAAGAAAAAGAAAAATACACACAGCAAAAATCCAAATGATGAAGGCCGTCTTATCAGGGACATCTGACACTTAATGCGACTCCATTTTGAAGTAATATGCGCCTCATTGCGCCCCTAATGGATTTGAGGTTTCGGGGCATTCGATTTCATTGATTCATTTAGTATTCTGTGTCCTCTGAAGGATATTGCCGGCATGGTTGAGATGGTGTGTGTGTGTATGTGTGTGTGTGCGCGTGTGTGTGTGTGTTAGAGAGAGATATAGCTGATATGGGTATTATGATTGCTTCAGCAGTTGCTGAATTTATCAAGCTCTGAGTTGTGATGTTTGTGGGGTTTTTTTTGCGGCTTGGTTTCGCGTGGTAATTTTTTTTCTTGCAAATGTACTTAGTTTTATGTGTCTCTGCGGTTTGCATGCATGTGTATGCGAGTGTGTGTTTGTAGGTGTTTGTGTGTCTATGTGCGTAGGCACAGGTCTGCAGGTGTGGGATAATATGTTACCTTGAGCCAATTATCTGATCTGTCTTTCCTGTTACGTCTCAATGTTTTTGCTCACTTTTAGAAAAAATCAAGTAGCTGCTTCCTTTGGTTTACTGACGCACACAATATTTTTCCCTTTTAAGATAGCAAGAAGGTGACCAAATGACACAGTTGCAAAATGTATTCTTTAATTCTTTCTTTCTTGGCCTTTCAAAACAAGAATAAGAAAATCATCTGTATAAACACGTTTCTAAAATGTTCTTTTTTTCCCCCCAGTCCAACATCATTATCCGCTCGCATGTACTCCTAGATAATATAAAGAAAATTAATTTATCAGGCTGTCTTTTTTAAATAAATGCCACTTGTCTTCGGCAGGGGATGTGTGTGTGTGTGTGGGGGGGGGTGGATTTATTAAAAGCCTTTCCCTTCCCTTCCATCCATTTTGTGCAAATACATTCATCTTGGTGACGAGGGGAGAATATGAGCAAGATCTAAATCATACGTCGGCGAGTCTTTATTGAACTGTTTCACACAGTATCTGTGTGTGTGTGTGTGTGTGTTTCCCCCTCTTTCTTTTTTACTCGTTCTCGAAGGGTGACTTTTCTGACGGCAATCAGTTGGGGCTTTCAAAAATAAATAATGGCATGGCTTGGAGATATTCTTCAGCCATTTCCTATCTGGGATGCACCGAGTTGTAAATCATATTCTTCTTTTTATTCATTTCCAATGCGTGCCGGGTTTTTGTTTGTTTGTCTGTCGGTTGGGGTTTTGTCATTGACCTTAAGGAGCGGATGATGGGTGGGTTGAGATTGTCCAGTTATTAAGGAAAAACATCACAAATACAAAAAAAGCGCAGTGCATATGATGAATTGTGTGTCATGCAGCAAAGTCGATGACGCAGTCGATAGAATGAAAGGGTTATAGAACTTAGGTTTGGACCGTGCGTTAGTGTATTCCTAGTCTTGGCTAGAATAGTAATAGGATATGGAATATTAAAATATAACCTATAAATATAGTCCAAATATTAAATGATTGATTGTTGAATTGTACTGCCCTCAGCCTCACTTCTGAGTCACTTTGGACAAATGCATCTGTAAAAACGAGTCAAAGCAATGCTAATGTAATATAGAAGTACTTTGAAACGAATAGCTTTGGCATAGAGAATAGCTGATAATACAGCAATGGTAAAGAAATAAAGAACCGGACGATAGAACAGCCAACCAAGACGGGCCACCAGCACAGGGCCGGGGGGGGGGACAGGGGGGTGGGAGGGGGGGGGCACAGGAGGGGAGTCAGAGACGTGGGTCGCGTTTCTCCGCATGGCTTTGTGTTTATACTGCGTGTATACGGCGCTCTGCAAAGGCTGCATTTCAAACATTTGCATCAGCCGCAGGAAGCTCTTTGACGGCCGAGCACAGATACAGATGTGTGGCTCGGCGGAAAACGCCATCCAAAAGAGAGACGGACAGACGGACAGAGACAGAGAGAGGGAAAAAAATAGAAGAAAATAGCTGTAGACGTTATCTCCCGCCGATCCGAGACTTGAATGGTTGGATAAACAAGTCTCTTTTCCCAATTGTGTTTGGAGAGGGAGTTGTGGCAGTCGAGAGAGAGAGAGAGAGAGAGAGAGAGAGAGAGAGAGAGAGAGAGAGAGAGAGAGAGAGAGAGAGAGAGAGAGAGAGAGAGAGAGAGAGAGAGAGAGAGAGAGAGAGAGAGAGAGAGAGAGAGAGAGAGAGAGAGAGAGAGAGAGAGAGACCACTTTGTGGAACGCAGCAGAAGGATATAAGGAGCAGATGTTCTGTCTAGCAGCATCCAGCTTCACACTGAAAACACACAAGACACGTGTGTGTGAACACGCAAATATGGACACACCACACACACACGTGAACACGACTGTACAGACACACACATACAGAAAACACACAAGCGTCAACACACACATACAGACACACAACAGAACCGGACACACAAGCGCGAGCGTATATATATACACACACAAAACCAGCCCAACAGACCTACATAAATCACACACAATTGCACCACAAGACACCACACACAGATGCACAAAAACACACACGGTCACACACACACATCCTGACACTGACACGCCAACAAACTCACACAAACACATCCTGATGCTGATACACAAAAACACACACACACACACACACTTAAACCACGAGACACGCATACAAACACCCACTCAATGACACCACGAGACACACAAGAAAGCATGCACACTGACACACACACATCCTGACACACACTTAGGCGCACAAAACACACACTTGTCATGAGAAGTGGAGAAAGTGGAGCCGCAAAGAAGTTATTATCTTTTTTTCCTCTGTAAAGTTGAGTTTTTAAGAGGTTTGAAGAGGGTGAATATATTGGTCACAGGCCCCACTCCTCGGTCACACACACAGCCCCTAGGGGTCCGTCAGGGGGTGGGGTTTGTTTCCTCAAACAATTGTCTCCTCGTGGTTGAAGTTGTGGCTTCATACATAAGAATTCTGGTTTTCACCATGAAAAACTTTATACTTGAGGTATTTTAAGTGCTCGTGTACGCTCCGAATGTACTCATTTTGGTTTGTGTTAGGACTGCCAGCTCCTAAATGAGAAAACTTTATTTGCACTTGGCGGTTTCATGCACCACGCTCTCATTTTGCACTCAGACTAAATTCAAAGAATCCAAACTAAAATCATCCCCCGAACTGCAAGGTAGTTAAGGATCTCTGAAACTTTGTAATTACCACCAACTACACATTCCTATTATTTTTCTCTTCTATTAGCTTTAATTAGATTCTCTCTCCGTCCGCTTCTGTCTCCCCTCTTTTGTTTTCCCTTCCGAAAGTCACCAATCCCTGTGGAGACACCGGTTCTCTCTCTCTCGCTCACTCTCTCTCTCTCGTTCCTTCCATCCATCCACGCCTCCCTCCCTACCTCCCTCTGCTCATTTCGCGTCCTCCTCTTCCTCTCCTTCTTCTTTAAGGAATAATGCAGATTAGTATCTGGGTAGTCGGGTAATTGCGGGTGTAATTAAGGAGAAGTGATTCTTCTCTCTCCCACGGTGCAGCGGGACCTGAGTCCAGCGCCGGAGAAAGAGACTCGTGAGCAGAATTCAACCGTTGGAGGTTACAGTCCTCCTGTTTCGTTTATTTTTTTATTTTATGGGGGATAGGATGGATGGGTGGGTTGGAGTAGGGTGGTGTATAGGGCTGTGCGTGTGTGTTCAAGGCCCGGACTTTGAGTTTGATGGTGACCCTGCACCCCCTCTATGTTTGTTTTGCTTTTAAGTGCCTGTATGTCATCTGCATGCGTGTGTGGGTGTGTGTACGTTTGTACCTGTGTAAGCATGAATGTGTATGTGTGGGTGCAAGTAGCTGTTCTAGTTCTCAATCATTATATCGACAAGTCATGCTTCCACTTATTCCTCTTAAATAGAAAAGCCCACATATATGACTATGTATTTATTCAGAAGAATAATTTGAATTTTTTTTTTTCAGAAACTCTTTCCTTCTCTCCTCAGGTCAGAGTTTCACAGGGTATAACATGTACGTCATGCACACAGGTGTTATTCAGGTGATCGTCACCATGGCAACAACTCCTCAGCCTATATGTGTTTGTGTGTGGAAGGAGGCTGGGGTACGATAAAGAGAGGTGGACACACAGAGGGAGAGAGAGAGTTAGAAAGCAGAGAACAACGAATGGAGGCCGGGCTGAGAGAACATATTCCGTCTGTCTGTCCTCAATTCATTGAGAAACCTCCAAATATCCGACATGCCGTTCCCCTCAATCTGACTCAAAGGGCAGTGTTCCAGAGAAAGTGAGAATAATGAAAGAAAGAGATAACATTTAAGGTAAACTGTGCCCTTTACCCCATCTGTCGATCTGTTCGTTTTGTTCTAAGAACCCATCTCTGATTCCAGGTCGGAGGGCTTTGGGTTGGGGGGGGATTTTCTCTTTTAGTTTCTGACTTTCAAACATGAAGCTTAACCTCTTTGGCCCTCCCCCCTAACATGCCACTCAACCCTACTTTCAGTTTGTTTGAACCTACCTCAGGGGGGCAACTGCCAAGCTGCAGCGATGTGTGTGTGTGTGTCTGTGGGAAAGGTGTGGGCTTTGTGTGTGTGTGTTTGTGTGAATTGGTTGGTATTTGTGTATGTGTGATACTGTTTGTTCTCAATCAAAATAATACTGTATCAAAATAATTCATGTTAATGCATCAGTTTTCTTTGCTTTGTACACATTTCTTTGTTTTTGACACATATATGTGTGTAAAGTGTATTTTTAATTGAGTATGATCGGTTGGCTGATGGTGAGTGGGAGATTAAAAATTGAAACCAGTTAAAGTTTGTGCTGGTCGAAATTGATATCACTTAAAATAAGCCACATTTAGAATACTTGCATACTAAGATAAGCCTTCAGTCATGTATAACGCACGACAGAACAACACTCATGTTCACATCTTGTTATTCCGTGCTGTTTTCTTTGGAAAAGTTTGAGGTCAGGCCTGTTCTGTCATTTATTTGCATTAACCATGGTACAACGTGTGTTGTCCGGCTCATGCATTAGGGTTAAAGCAATTTGAATACGTAGTAGTCAAATTGTATGTGCAAGTAAACTTGCACATACACACGCACGCACGCACGCACGCACACAAGGCTATTGCAAAGAGCAGGTGTTGGTTTTAGACAGAGCAGGAAATCCCTTTTGACCTAGTTTTAATGCGCAGAATGAGAAAGTTATGAAGTACTTTCAGGGGAAGAAGAACCTAGGGTCTGTCAGGCATCATGCGTTTAAAAAGATCAACAATCCATATTAGGGCTATATATTCATTCATAAATATTCTACGATCATTAAATGAACATTTGTGATATGAAAGGCTTCTTTCATTTTTTGGTTAACATTAAAAATAATTATTGAAATAAGTGATTTACTCAAATGATCTAAATATGTATGCTTGATGCTTGATATATTTTCTATTTGATAAGTTTAATTATTTTAGAATAATTACAAACTTAAATATTGGCTTACCTACAGCATCATTGTCATACCTACAGCATATTTATGTTAACGGTTGCATATCATTATTGTACAATATTGTTATCTCAACAACCCCTTGCGTTTAAATTGTATCGGCTTAGACTCCAATAGGCTGTGAGCATCGTCTCCGTGGCGACCGGCCTCTTCCTACGAACTGCTAGTATTCTCCTTTCTCTCCTGCAGTGTAAAGCATCGCATCGAGCCCGCTCAGTACCTTCTCTTCCCCGAGGCTCAGGTCTCACTGCTTGAAGCTGGTGCAACACACTCATTCAATACACACAAACACACGCACACACACACACCCGAACACAAAGAGAGACAAACATTAACATACACAAACATACACACACACACACACCCGAACACAAAGAGAGACAAAAACACGCATACACACACACACACACACACATGTTCTCCATAACCTCCACCCCACATGAGGGTTAACCCCGTGAGGGGGGGAGACGAAGGGAGAAAGACCCCCCGGCCCCACTCTACCAGATGGGTATCGAACATTTGGCCAGTCAAGCGTTTCGTCCTCTCTCACCTGGCCTGTGAGATGCAAATGTACACCCCCTCCACCTCCCCCCACTCCCGAAGCCGTCACCTGACTGCGGGGGGGGGGATGCTGGTTTCCTCCCGGCGGGGGGGGGGGGGGGGGAGTAGGGGGGCCGCATTGTGTCCGACCACGAGAAAGGGGTCCGGATTCAGCTCTCCGTTTGTCCTCGACTCGTCTTGCCTCTCTCGACATCTTCCGCCATCTTTTTTTCTTTTTGCTCTTCCTTCTATGTTCTTCCACTCTTCTGTGTGTTCTCTCTCTCTTTCTCTCTTCTATCTTCTGTCAGTCTTCTATCTTCTCTCTCTGATTTCTTTATTCTCTCTTGTATCTTCTCTCTTCTTTCTTCTCTCTATTCTTTCTCTGCTCTTCTTTCTGAGGCTCTCTTGTTTTCCTATTTGAGTGTGTGTGTCTGTGTGTGTGCATGTGAATGGGACTCCAACACTGTTGATACGTTTACACAACTCATTACAAATTGTACCCTTTTTATAGATAATTTTCGATCACGCACACGCACGTATTCGTTACTGTTTTAGATATGAAATAACAAGAAAGTCTCTAATGTTGCCCTGTTTCTTTGATGTGAAAGGCGTTCAGTAGCCAAGACACGTCAGAGACCCTGGAGTCATTCAATGATATGTATTATGAGAGGCCCGTAACACCCATAGTCACCTCAGGAACACATTCACAGAATTGTTTTTTCACTCCGTTTGTCAGCTTGGTGGTTTCGAGACGGCTTTGGTTGCCGATCTAACCAACAGAGAGATATCTGAGTGGAAACTAATAAGAAGCAGAAGGTCTTCAAAGGGAAAAAAACGGTTTCACAACATAAAAAAAACAAACACTCAGCATTACATTAAGATTAGACATTAGTTATGATACATTGATTATTAGATCTGGTTCTACTGTATTGTCATGCACAGCAACACAACACAATACAGTGACGTCCACCAAAATAGTAATAATGGAAAGGTGCAGGTATCAAAGCTAAGATACCACTGTTTATACACAGTGAAGTCCAGCCGTAGATGTGACTCTGTGCTCCGCCACAGTGCTGGGGCGGCTCTCGGAGGAGGTAAGGCTGCATTCCTCCACCCTGAAATAGTAATGATAATAATGAAGGGTGGAGTATAATTCCTGTCATCGCAGAGGGGAGGGGTTGGTGCTGGTGGAGGGATGGGGGTACGCTTGTTGGGCACCAATTCACCCTGGTGAATAAAAAGCCTAATTAATCCACCTAATCTACCCGCCTGAGATTATAACCCCCCCCCCCCACCCCCTCACCCATCTCCTCCTTTTTATTGCTCGTATTTTACAACCTAACTTAAAAAAAAAGATAATACCTAAGCCTTATATATAAAAAGGGGACATCTTTGTAGTCAAACTCTGATTTGATAAAGTCTTGATCTTTTGCCATTGCTATTATGTTTTTTTTTCCTTCTGTTTTTCTTTCTTTCTTTCTTTCTTTATTTTTCAAAACCAAGGGAGGGAGGTTTAAAGCTAACGGCGTAGCATTAAGCAAGTGCCGTAGGGATACATCATGAACGTAAAAAGAAGTAAAAAACGAATAAAATCAAATTCTAAATAAATAAAGACAATGAAAGAATACATAAATAAATACAATAAACCTGGTTAATTAATTAATCCACAGGTCTCTGAAAGGACCTTGTGGTGGCATTGCGCTGCCCTCTCCTTCGCATGGCGGCCATCTTTCAGCCCAGGCTGTAAATATGACAAGCAGGCCGGGGATATAAGAGTGTGTGTGTGTGTGTGTGTGTGTGTGTGTGTGTGTGTGTGTGTGTGTGTGTGTGTGTGTGTGTGTGTGTGTGTGTGTGTGTGTGTGTGTGTGTGTGTGTGGATTTAAGACGTGGGCTCGCTAGGTGGGAAGGGGGGGGTGTAACTGTAACTCAGCTTTATGGGGGGAGGGTTATTCTGAATGAGTTAGGAGCGAACGAGGAAAGAAATAATAAAAAGAAGAGAAGGAGTAGAAATGGTTTAAAAAAAAAAAAAGCCTATTAAAGGAGAGGGCGAAAGAATAAGTTTCCGGATGCTGAGAAATGAACCTACTTAGTTTTATTTGTTTTTCTTATATGTACCATGCTGTATAAATCCTCTTTTTTTTTTGAGGCAATGAAAAGATGCATGAAAATATTCCATTGAGATTAAAAGAAGAACGCAAATTATTTCTATTTCAAAGTAAATCTTTGAAAAGACTAAAGAAAGAAAAGTAGCACGATCAAACTTCAAAATTTACCTTTAGAAACCAAAGGATATATCCAATACCTGGTACCACATATATACCTCTACCAATACCACAGTGACTGTATTCTACGTATAAATGGGTCAATTAAGAATGAAACCAGCTGTCCTTTATTCTGAAAGAACGACAGCAGAATTGACCCGAAAAAAAGGTTATCTCCTTTCACATTTACTCACCCAAGAGCAAGGGGGACACTTTCACTCACACAGACAGCAAGTCAGTGATCTTCTTTGTGTGGGTGCAGTTACCGTCTATGTTTCTTGCTGGATCAGTGTTGGCTTGTATGGGGGTGCATTATGTCTGTGAAGTCAGTGTGTCTGTGTATAAGTTTTTGCGTGTGTAATGTATGTGCGTGTGTGTGTGTGTGTTATAGGAATGCATGTACGTATGTTTGTCGTGTGTTTCATTTGTGTGTCTTTTTATGTGCTTTGCACGGCCATCAGTTTGTGTGTGTGTTATACGCAAAGGTGTGTTTGTTATTTTGTGTTATATGCATGCATGTGTGTGTTTTATATGTGCTGCGCATGGTAGTTGGGGTGAGTGTGTGTGTCTGAGTGTTTGCTATATGTATTAGTGTGAGTTTAGTATGCATGTAAAGTATGATGTGTGTGTGTGGGTGGTGTGTGTGTGTGTATTTTAAGTTACAGTCGGTGCTGCCGGTGGCCTCAGACAGATCCAGCTCTGCTAGCTTGTCATCAGCCACCATTATAATACTCTCTCACAGGCTCCTTCAAGTCTGTTCCATTAATGCCTGCTGCTTGCACACACACACACACACACACACACACACGCATAAACGCATGCATACCCACACCAACGTGCACACACAAGCCCTCTCAGAGCACGCATACACAGAAACTCACAATATACAGGCGCACACACACACACACACGCTCAATCACATACACACACGCAAAAATGTGCACACACATGCACACTCAAACAAAAAATGGATTCAGAAAGACGTCCAGACACACAAACATACAAGCAGACACATCCAAACTATATTACTCAGTCACACACACACATACTTATACACACACACACACACACACACACACACACACACACACACACACACACACACACACACACACACACACACACACACACACACACACACACACACACACACACACACACACACACAGAGAAGGAGAGAGCACTCTATTCAATTCAAAGTGTTTACTGAGGAACTTCGGGGTAGGCCGAGGAAGCGGGCTGTTAGCTAGGCTTTGACGTGCGGCGACCAGCCTGCACTGTAGGCTTCACAGACTTTCACTTTATTAAATCAGCATTTCCTGTTTTGTTGTATTGGGTAGAAAGCGAGAGAGAGAGAGAGAGCGAGAGAGAGAGAGAGCGAGAGACAGGGGAAAAAAATACAAAACTGTCTGAAGTGAATTTTGACATGTCTGTCGCCATGCAGGTTCAGGGGTTTGGAGTGTGTTTGGGAGCATTTGATATGGCTGGAAGTGACTGGCAGATTGGAGGGAGGGGCGGGTGGGGGGAGAGGGAGAGAAAATTCAGGAGAGCTCATAGAAGGGTGCGCTTTGTAAAATATCTTATCACAGAACGACCAAGAAATCAATATCCACCCCCTTCATCTGATAAGCAAATGTAGATGTTAAAAAGAAAACGGTTGACTGTCTGAACTGCTCAAATAAATGGTAATAATAATGACAATGATGTTCAGAGTACAAATGCAAAAGATGTTGCTCATACATTAGAGAGAGAGAGAGAGAGAGAGAGAGACCTTTGCATCTTGGTCCTTTGCAATGCCAATCGTCAACAGTTCGTCTATGTGACGATTATGGTGACAACTCAATATTGTAATATTAACTGTCTCTCTTTGTATGTGTGCGTGTGTATGGGTGTTCACCTATTAACGCCGATACTGAGGCTGTAGCTGGGGGTGGGGGAGGATCTTATCGGTGTGTTGTAAACATATTTGGTTTGTTTTTTCCTTGGCTGCCACGGCGATAAAGAGATGGGCGCGGGGCCAACTGTGGCAGACAGGGACTCCCTCTCTCTCCTTCCCTCTCTTGTTACCGCCTCGTCTTTCCACCGCCGTCAACACTAAAATCGCTCCCCAAATGTGCCTTGTCAGCATGTGACGATGCAATGAGGGTATTTTTTATAAAAACATTAAAATATTCAACTTTAGATTTTGTGCGAAGACAGACAAGTACGATGAAAGCGAGTGGGTGACGTGGTAGCGCAGAAGCACAGGTTGAAAGCCGTACATAACCTAGATAACACATTAACCTCTAGACGGGGTGAGCCACAAAGCTACGTCAAAAACCTTCCATGTTAAACCCTTTTAACAAATTTAGACACCTTTAACAAATACAAAACGATTGCAGAAGATCCTTCTGTCTTTATAAAATTTCTGAGCAGCCATTAAACATTGAAGTTTGCATTTATGTTGCCAATTTCTCAGTGTCTGTTGCAATTTTCCGTTACATTTCTCTTCCTTGCTCTGTGGTTCACCACACTCTAGAGAAGCTTCTAGCAGGGAGATATTAGTTCAATTGGTTCCATTTGATGCTATCATATTTCCCCTTTATTTCCGTCGTATAGGGATTGTCCAGCCTTGCGTAAGAGTTCATATACACTTCAGTTCATAAATGACTGGTATGATAATATGGTTTGCTGTTCGCACCTGTTAGAGAAATGTGAAGAAAGGGGATAGAGCCCCCAGACCAAAAAGTTATGAAACGTGATGATTCAGTTATTAGTAGCTGATATGGTAATGAGTGATAGCCTGTGAGAACACAGTTGGATCCTTCATCAGCGGGGTTAGGGAAAGGGGGGGCGTATGTGGAAAATAATCTTCAGAAAATAATACGTGTCAAGCTGGAGATTTCTGTCAACTGACGAAAAACATCAGGCATTATAAATACAATACATTTACATCGCAGAATTTACATTGTTGTTTTTAAATCAAGTACATATATATATATCTATATATATATATTCAAGTATATCCTGACACCAAACCCACTATTTATTCATCAATACATGAAGCGATGATATCCTGATCATTTTAAACGACACTCGTATTTCTCGTTTAGGCTCTCGAAGGGAACCGAAAGTCGGTCCTACTGTAAATCTCCAAAAAGTCGATAAAAAAAGGAGAGGAAGGGAGAAGAAGAAGGCAAAAAATGTGTTGAAGAATTACCTTGAAATGATAACAGGGCAGACATGTGATACAGATATTGAGTCGCCTGCGGAACATTGCGGCTGGATGGCATGTGAGTGTGTGTGTGTGTGTGTGTGTCACATGTATACACAGAGCCATACATATGTTATCAGGACGGGGGCAGATTAAGCCGCGGTCGGCGATAAGGTCCGACAAGAAAGAAAGACGGTAAGGTGGTGCGCGTTTGCTTGGTAGTATAGCTTCAGGAGCCCCCCCCCCCTTCACCCCCCCAGATGGGCGATTACAGGGGGCCGAAGTGACCAATAGGGGTTGAGAAGCACCTCCACCACCAACACAGTATGGGTATCTCCGACCCCCACCCCAGCTGGTCCTATCACCGCCAGGTCAGACCCTTCTCTCAGACACGAGTGCTCCGGGTTCTCCGCTGGGCTGACGTGCTTTCGACCGTATCTGGAGAAGGGAGAGTAAGATTACGTTACAAGCTCAGTGCTACGCAGCGAGGGTTCGGTCCGACCGCTGTCACCTGGCGTTGTAGCACTTTTATCGTCCATATTATCCATGTGGATATTTTATTCTGTTTTATTGTCTTGTTTATGTTGTATGTGTATGCTGTGTCTGTGATGTCCTCAAGCTACTGTGACTTTGAATGGTCCCTGGAGATCAATAAAGTATACATCCATCTATCTTGTGGTTAGCAGACCTGTTGTTTTTTTCTTTACGTTTGCGTTTATTTGTACACAAGTTTCATTAGGCCTGTGATCATTTCTTTATATTTTTATCAGCGCTTTTGGTAAATGCTAGAGGACCATTATTTATTGTATTCAGCTTTGCGTTTTCTTCACAGGAATAAAACAATTAAAATTGAATAAATTACAATTACAAGCATACAAAATATAATTTTGTATAATTGTAAGCAAGTGTACAAATAATAACGTGTATTATTGTAATACTTTCAACTGAGAAACAGTGCAACGTGAGCACCATTCATTAGTGCCATCTAGTGTCACTCACTATTTTCATACCTGATATTTAAACCCACACACAGACACATACACGCACACGTAGTCAAACAGGCCAGTTCCACTTCACAACTTTCCTGCATTCAGCAGTCATCAGCCTCACCTCTCTGTCTGCATTTATTTTGTTTTTGCAGACCCGCGTTAGCTACCTTCTGCTCGTGCTCTCTCTGTTCCCCTTCTGGAAGGCGATAGCCACTTTGGATACTCTGTGATAGCAGGGTACAGAGAGTATCTTAATTGGCTATTAGTGCTCTTTTGGCCCCTTGTTTAATAATCCTTTTTGTCTTGTCCATCATAGATAGCACAGGGAGATAGCAGCAGGGGCCTAGGAAGCGACTGTTTACATTACCATCCAGATATTTATCTAAAGTTTTATTACGTTCGTGGCTCAACGAGGAGGCTTAGATGCAGAGAAAGAATTGTACAAAAATCGTTTGTAGTTGTAGCAGGTTAAGATGAATGTACCGTTCCGTGAAGTGTGTCGTGTACTATCGTGTTAAATCTTACGTATGAATACTAACAAACCCTACCTATATTGCCATCTTGCAGGAGAGAAATGTGTGGCTGTAGATAGTACTCATTCCCATACCAAAGAAGATCGCAGGATACGTACAAATGAGGAATCCAAAACATTATTGCTATCTGTTAATTCATATGATCTAAATAGCCTACCATGAATTTGTATGATATTCCAATCATATAATATAACACAATTATAATATACATTGAAAGGCTTTTTAAATGTTACATATTTTTTTTGTCCAAGATGATCACAACTTAAACGATATAGCAACATCAACAGGAAAAAAACTAGCTGATTTAGTACAACAGCCAACATGGCATACCCCTTACTTAAATACACGATCATTCAAGATATTATGGATAATTCTCTCTCTTCAAACAAAGGCTTCATCTTTTTATTAAGAAATACCACAGCGGATACCAATTGAGCTTTGCATATGAGCAGAAAAGCTAAGTATTATGCCTCTGCTTTTTATGGATATCAAATCAAATAATCTAACATGGGAAATTCAAGCCTACAGAGGTGGAAGCTAGCTATGCACATCCAAAATAACAACATTGACAGGGATGCTTCATTTCAACAATTGATTGACTATTATGTAATCAATACTGATTTTTGCATGATGAATGATAATTTGAAAGAAAACATCTTAATAATGTGGCAGAGAGAGAGAGGGAGAGGGTGGAGAGAGAGAGGAAAAAAGATTCGATACACATCTGTACTGAAATTGAACGGACGCCGTGTGGTGTCTCTGGTGGGGATTTAATCCAGATAGCTTCCGTGGCCATGATATAAAAAAAGAAGAAAATGAAGGGGAAGTTAGCGTGCTAGCTTTCTCATCTGTGTTCTTTGATGCATGCCGGCACGAGTAAAGCAGATAAGTCGGCTGGTGAGAGACACTCCTGCCCACATCCTAGTCTATGTGGTCTTACCGGGGAGGTGGGGGGGGGGGTGCTCTGGTGGAAATCAGACAATTTCCTGTTTTTCAAAGTTAATTGATCTCAACCTTTGAAGGGAGTTTTTTTAATGTGTCAGGGAATGGCCTTCCGACATTAAGATAACAGAAATAAAAAACACTTATTTTTTCAGGGAACTGTGGGACGAAAAACCGAATGCACACTATTATGAAAGTATTTAACGAAAAAATATGTGAATAAGTCAAGGCGAAAAAATCTTAGTTTGCCTCCGAGTTTGCTTGCATCTTTTTATAGAACGTGGATCGTCTCTTCCTGTGAGCCAATCACTTTGTTTCCGCACCACTCATGTGGTCAACACAGGAAACGGCAACAAGCTTCGCTCGCTAACTAAAAAAGTTAGCAAGCACCGATGAATCGCTGTTGCGCTAACTACTGCCCAAAACTTGGATGATGGAAGAATGAGGTCATCCAAAAGACAGGTTCCACTAAGAACACCAACCCGCGCAAAATAACTTTACGAAAGAACGGCTGCCCCCACTGGAGGGTGTGTGTGTGTGTGTGTGTGTGTGTGTGTGTGTGTGTGTGTGTGTGTGGTGTGTGTGTGTGTGTGAGTGTGAGGGGTATACCAGGGGTTGGGAGGAGAAGGAGGGTGTGTGTGTGTGTGTGTGTGTGTGGGGGGGTCCTTCTGTCTCTCTCCCCCCCCCACCCCCCACACTCTGGCTCCCAGAGGGACGGCCGCGGCGACGGTGATTATGTCACCACTTAGTCAACTAACTGACACTGATGGGTTTGAAATGCACCCTGGGTCCCGGCGGGCCTCACTGTGAACTCCCACCCCCCCAAACCCCCCTGCCCCTCACACCCCACCCACCTCCCCAGACCCCCCCCCCCCCCCCCCCATCCTACCCCCCAATGTCTGCCAGGGCCCCTCTGTTACTGGGTGTCGGGTTTACGGCGGAGCCGCGGCAAGGCCAAGTTCAACAGCATGGCGGGGGCTCACAACGGCACCCAACTCTGTATATACGTGTGTGTTTGTGTCGTGCACACTCACACACAGGACGTAGCCCCCCTCCCATCCCTCAACCCTTTTTCTCTCTTCCATCATGGCTGCCACACACTTTTATGTCTCTTTTGTCTTCTCCGCTGCCCTTAGCCATATCCTCTCTTTCCTCCCAAACCCCCCCTACACCCCAAACTCTCCCCAAATCCCTCTCACACTACTGTGTGGTATCTTGACATGGGTGTCTCTCAGGGCACCGTTTGTGGGCCCCTTTCAGTTGTTTTTCTTTTGATTATCGCCTCCCAGCTCTTTCGTCTTCCCTTGTATCGCCCCTGTGTTGTATCTGTATCTGAGTCTGTCAGCTCGCTGTGATCAAGTGAAGAGAACACATACGATGAGAAACGCATGGCCTCGCACAGAATTGTCAACAGGTTTCACTTTTTACACACTTTGTACACATTGAGATGCGGCGTTGAATTCCAAATCTGACTGAAACATTTTACCGTTAATGTTGTGTTCGTTCACATGAGTATTTCTTCAACTTCTTATCTGTGATCAATAAACCGATGGCTGCGACTTCCCGTCCCAACTGACACAAAGTAACTGACTCCAGTGTGAACTGAAATCTAGAAGATACCGCCATACGACAGGGGGGCCAAATGGGGCCCGTCTCATATTTTTGGTCAATCTCCGTTTTTATCCATCAGGGAAATCGTCAGGAGGGACAGGTCAGGCTCATGGCCGCCACCCCCTCCCCCTCCCCCCCCCGCCCCTCCCTCCCTCTCTCTCTCTCTCTCTCTCTCTCGCTCGCTCGCTCGCTCGCTCCTGGTCATGTGGTGGTGGAGAGAGACATATGTGTTTAGTCTATTAAAAGAGACAGCCGGCGTGCTTTGGGGAGGTGACCCCCGAGCCCAGTGACAGCTTCAGTTACACACACACACACACACACACACACACACATAGACACACATAGACACACGAAAAAAGAAACACCGGCCCCTCTCTCTCGCTCTCACTCATGCCGGGCTCTCTCGACCCCCTCCCTTCCTCCCACGCCCATGCAGTGACTTACCTCGGCTAGACCACACTCTCTGCTCACCCCCATAGTAAGCCCTAACCTTTGGTCAATAGGCTGGGGTGGTCACAAAGCACCAGTGTGTGTGTGTGTGTGTGTGTGTGTGTGTGTGTGTGTGTGTGTGTGTGTGTGTGTGTGTGTGTGTGTGTGTGTGTGTGTGTGCGTGGGAGAAAACCCGCCATATGTATGCCATTGTTCATTTGTTTGTAGTTCAGTCATCGTTTGGACTATAGACAAATGAACAGTGTTTTGTTTAGTCTTGGTCTATGTCTGTCTGTCAATATGTTGGACAATATTTCTTAATATGAGCTATAAGAGTTATGAATATTAACGCTGAATATCACGCTGCCTCCTCCTTCTCATGCCCCTCTCAAACATCTCTCTCTCTCTAGCTCTGCTTTATTCCATCTCCCTTATCCCCAGCCTTCTCACCTCCCATCTCCCCCTCCCCCTCCTCTCTCTATCGCTGATTTAATTAAAGTTTAGGAAATGATGAAATAACCGTGTCCACCTGTAGACGCTTCACATACGGCTAATCTCCCTAATTTAGCCGGCTAAAACCTCTTGGTGTGCTGATAGCGCCGTTCGCACTGTGGTTGACCTCTCTCTGCGCGGGGCCAACACATTTTTACCTGACACACACACACACATACACACACACACACACACACACACACTCCCAAACTCTCTCTCTCTCTCTCTCTGTGTTGTGCTCTCACTCTGTTTGACACCCGGCCGCACATCAACCTAATTGCAATGAACGTTATCTGTGAAGAGTTTCGAAAGTGGGGATGAAGTTTTTGAATGCATTATGCTCACCGAGTTTTGGCTAGCTAACTCGGCACCGCTAATGTGTAGTGTGATTTGTTGCCACGGCGACACGATAGTTAATCCATGTTTGGGAAAAGGAGAGAGAAAGGGGGAGAGATAGATACATGGAGAGAGGGAAAGAGAGGAAGGGGGGGGGAAGAGAGGCAGGACAGAGAGAGAGACGGGTAGAGTGAGGTATAGGGGTTCCTGCTGGTTTTAACTGGTTTCTGCGACAGCGATGTGGGTTCGTGACCTAAGACCTCTGTTTGTTTTGTTAGTTGCCCTGTGCAACAAGACTGCTCGATCCAATCCACGTTAGTGATGTCATCACCAGGGATCCTTTATTGATTCCATTCTTCGATTCATCATCACGCATGGAGTTAATGACGACGACGATGAGGATGATGATGATGCCTTTGACAATGAGTTCATGCGTATCGACATGCACATTACGTAGAAAGCTCTATCTCTTTCTCTCTAATGCGAGCGTACATAAAACCTTTTTTAAATTGGACGTCAGTGGGATACGAGAGGCAGCCATTGATTGCTGGTTTGGCTTGGCAGTCGGACCCCACTCTTAAGCACTCTGAGTTGAGCCGGTTCTTCCATGTGGACGGTCGTGCAGTGTTTTAAAGTTATACATGTTGACATAATCTATAGACACTTGCAGGCACTTAATGATGAATCAAGTCCAAAAACGGATATATATTCTGTACGTTCTGACATTTTCCCAAGTGGATGTCCTTTTTCCTTTCAGACTCCATGTAATCCGGCCTTTTTCCTTCAATTATCATTATTTCTCCCGACGCCTGACAGCATATTATGTTACGTTAAACCCGTAAACCCAGTGCACATCCCTCTGTACTTCTAGTGTCACTGATGAGAAGAACTAGAAATTACAGAATTACTGAATGAGTGCAAGGGTAGTGTGTGAGTGCTTGTAAATGTCTGGTGTGTGGTGTGTGTGTGTGTGTGTGTGTGTGTGTGTGTGGTGTGTGTGTGTGTGTGTGTGTTTGTGGTGTGTGTGTGTGTGTGTGTGTGTGTGTGTGTGTGTGTGCCCCACATCGACATGTGTGTATGTGTCTGTGTGTGATCCTGCGTATGTGTGTCCGTGAACGATCACAGAAGGGAAATACAGTACGCCTGTGTGTGACTGTGTGTGTGTGTGTGTTTGTTGACGTGTGTATTCGGGTCTGTCCGCGTTTCATTAACAGAGACACGTTGCCGTGGCAGCACGCAAGACTTTCTGTCCGGCTTGTGAGTGACGAGGTCGCTCAGGGGGCTTAGCGGTTTCCATGGTGTTCGGGGGGCCCTGCGTTGTGACTGGACGAGAAGGGACCAATTAGGCCATTAATGCGAGTGTTGACGGGCGGATTAGTCCCCAGGCGAGAATGTCCAAAGAATAACAAAAAAAAAAGTCCACCCCAACCAAAACCAAACCGACGGGAAGCGCTAACAATGAGACCAGCAATAGCTTGACGGCGCTCTCAGCGCGCCAGGCTCTTGTTCTGGCTCATTCTAATGAGCTCACCACAGAACCCAATCACTCTCCGAGCTCATCGGTCGCTAGGCGGAACTCCCGGTCCGGCCTAATGTTACTTTGCAGCTGGTCTCTGCAATTTTTTTTATTTTTTACACACTTCCTGGGTCCTTTGTTCGAGACGGACCAAAGCACAAAACAAGACTATTGTTCGGTCTGGTCCTGTGTGTGTGCAACGGAAGTTTTGCGTTTTCAATTAACGAGCGGTATTACCTTGGTGGTTCCGAGGTAATAGGGAGTCCACGGATGACACACAGACGTACACACGCACACACATAAAAGCTGTACTGGGGCGTCTTCATTACTGTGCTATTCCAGTATTTGCAGGTTTACAGTTACAGGTGAAAGGTTGGGGGGGTCAGGGGTTTCAGGCTGGGGGGGCTGAGCTCCTGAAGGATCCAGGTGTGCCATTCATCTCAAGCTACAGTGTCCGCCGTGGATGTCCAGTCTGTCACGCACGCACACGTACACACGCACACACACACACACACGTACACACACACACGCACTCACGGATCACGTTCGCCCCCCCCGATGAATTGCGTTTAGGCTCTTACACACTTGCGGGCGGGACCGCCTCGAGGACCCCGTGTAGTTGCGGTATTTGCTTACAGCGCGCCGTGTGGAAGCAGGGAACACGATAAGGCACGGCGCCCCACGGACAAAGGGCCCCGCGGCCCCTGGGTTTGCGTGGAGGATGCCCCGACTGTGGCCCCGGGACCTCGGGGTCCAGGAGGTGGGCTCCTGGGGCACCCAGGTGTTCCAACAGGGGCTACTTTTGTGGAGCTCTCTCTCTCTGAGCATCGAGCCTCGGATAGGTTCCAGGGTGGGCTAGCTAGCCCTGTAGCGCGAGAAGCAACTCCCGACAGGGGAATGCTGATCAGTTTGTGTTGCTGTTGTCGTTGTGTTCATTTATGTTTATTATTGGGGGGCTGCAATTTATCTGTTTTATATTTCAATTAATGTTCCGTAAAGTTTAAATATTTGCAGTTACAAGAGTAGAATAATGGAAACTGTACAAAACTAGCAAACTAAAGTAAATAACATACATCTTCTGAATAAATTCACTCATAAATCAGCATAATAGATTTAAACCAAAAATATTATGACTTAATGTTGACTCACTAAATTATAAGTACATAAAGTGACTTGGATATTTATTTTATTTTATATAAAAATGTACAAATAAAGGGACACTTAAATAGATTTTCAGCCAACTAGTAATTAGTGATTTACATAGATTGAAAATAAAACTGATTTGGCTAGATATGAACAGAAAAACAGCAGTTAGTGTTTGTAAAATCTACACCAGGGTTATTATTCCCACAGTCCTTTGCAGGAAACCAGGTCAAAGTGCTGGTCTGCACGGGAGTCCAAACGGTGTATTGTTGAGGTAACACGAGTGTGTGTGTGTGCCTGTTTCTGTGTGTGTGTGTGTGTGATACAACAAAGCGTACTTCTCTTACTGATGAGCAGACGGGACAGATAGACAAGCAGATACGAGATGCGAGGCGGATCCGAGTGTCATAAACACCTGCGCCCACCAGACCTGCTGCATCAATACAGCCTTGTTCGCTCACCCTCTCTATGTTCACACTGACTGCCACGTGCATGCGCGTGTGTGTGCATTCTGATACACTCGCGCAAGAATCGTCCCTGCATGGCCTTTAGAAATTAGTTTAATTTAAGTGAACTAAATGTAATGGGGTGATTACAAATTTAAGCACAGATGTGCCTTATATTTGAGAATGCCAGGTTCTTTGAATGTGAAAGATCAGCTCATCCCTAAATTAGAATCACAAGATCAATGAAAGTACCGACAATATCTCTTAACAGCATAAGAACGGGAATTAGATGTTTGTTGACAAATTCTGCCCAACAATATGTTCACTCAAAACATGCCTCACTGGAGACCATAACGATAGATATATTTGGGGGGGGGCGGAAATATATAAATATAATTAAAAACTGCCATTGGTAGCACATATCTCATATACATACCGTCAGCCCAGCGCTCACTGAAGCCGTGTGGTTCGTGCAGACTCCGGTATTGGCCGTCAGATAAAAAATAAATGGTATTCCTCCTTTTTCAAAGCCCCCCCCCCCCCACCCCCACCTCACTTCCTTTCTCACCAGCAGTCCTAGGAAAACATATATCACAGCTGGCATTTCTAGACAGAACCAACAGCGTCTGACTGCCGAGTCAACTTATCGGGACTCCCAGCTACCACAGGGTCAAAGGTCAAGTAGGCATCAGTCCTCAACTGCCCTCTTGGTCTGTATTTATGTTCTGTATTCTGTGTTGTTGGATTTATTCGTTATTCTGCTCAGTGTTCTGCTCAGCAACTTATTTTTTAACCCGTGAATACAAAAAACGTAACTACACTACCAAAGTCCCACTCAAGTGCCTCACACATTGGAGGTATAAAATAAATACAAGACTTTTTGACTATATGACCAAAGTCTCAACAAAGTGTATCAAACTGAAATGTTCCTCTTCTACGCGTGGCATAAAAACAAAAAACACCCCCGGAGACCACCTTCCCTCCCAGGCAGACGACCACAGAGTTCCTTCATCCACACCTGGTGGCTAGCTAGCGTGTCGTATCGCGGCTAATCGTATTAGGCTAATCGCCGCTAGATCAGCACATCTAGGCCGACCCTGCGGTGACCCTGTGACCCAGGCGGCTAACCCCACATGAGGGATCAGTGCCTGAACTTATCTCCCTCTTCAAAAAAACCACCCAGAAAAGGAAACGCCAGCCCCCTTTTTCATTGGCTTCGGTGTTTCAGAGGGACTTCGGGACTGGGGCTGGGTGGGGACAGTGAACGGGGAGGCCCACGTGTCGCTGGAGTTCAAGGATTTCAGATGTTTTGAGACGGTGACGACCGTCTCAAAACATTGCTGGTTTAAATGAGGGTCCCTGTTGCCACCTTGGTCCGATGAATCACTTTATTTGGATTGGATTTAATCAGGGAGGAAGCAATACAAAAAAGTAAAAAAAATGGCACTTTAAAAGCCCTACATCAAAAGTCGGATGGGTTGTTGGACTTCTTTTCCGATCCCATTTTAGGGTGTGTTTGTATGTTTAATCTCTGAACCGGTAACTTCTGGTCAGATTTACGGGGCGGATGTGGATACACCATCTACCCCCCAAAAAAACAGGATGTGAATTATTTTCAACAAACAACCAATGACGTGACATGATGATGTGTGGTGTGTGTGTGTGTGTCATGACCCTCCTTCTGCCAGTCGGTCTAGCTGTCTCCCCTCTCGATGCCTCTCTGCCTCTCTCTCTATGCCTGTCTATCTGTCTGCTGGTCTATACAGTATGTCACAAAATCTATCTCTCCATAGCTTCCTATAACTGTCTATCTTACTCCATGTCTATCTGACTCCCTGTCTTTCTCCATATCTCTCTCTGTTTCTGGGCAGTGTGTTTGGTTGTCCTCACCTCACTGCCTTCATAATTTCCTCGCCCTCCCTCTCTCTGTATCTCTCCCTCTCGCTCTCTCTGAGATCTGTTATGCAGCTCGCCCCCTTGGCAATGGAAGCTCATGCTCAGGGCCTGCTGGATCTCTCCCTTGCAAAAGAGCTTTCCCACCGCACCAGGCAGCCAAGGTGCTTCACACTTGCCAGGCAATCTCTCTCTCTCCCACTCTCTCTCCCTCCCAATCACTCACTCTTGCTCTTTCTCTCTCTCTGATTCAAAGCTCTCTGCTTTCTCTTTCTTTTTTCAAATCATCTGACCAATCCCCCAGCTCCTTATTCTCCTTCTTTCCCCTCTTTTGCACATCCCTGTCCACGCTCCCTTCTTTCCCTCACTTAATTGCATTCCTCTCTCTCTCTCTCTCTCTCTCTCTCTCTCTCTCTCTCTACTCTCTCTCCTTCTCTTCTCTCTCTCTCTCATCTCTCTCTCTCTGACTCTCCCCCCTCGTTTCTAGCGTCTGCCCTTCTTTGCTCCCTCTCCCATCCCTCTCCCCCTCTTTCCTATACTTTCTCGCGCTCTTTATCTGCATCGTTCAGTCTGGCGTTTGGCAGGAGTTCTGTCTCTTTTCCCCGCCTGTATCTCCTCCTCATCTCAAACCGATGTTCGGGATCAGACACCCCCCCGACTCCCTCGACTAGATGCAGAATCAGAGTGGAGGTCTTTGCCCAATGTAGGATCCGCCGGCCCGTCCAACAGCCCAGGCCAGGCTTTGAAGCCTTCAGCTGATCTGTGTGTGTGTGTGTGTGTGTGTGTGTGTGTGTGTGTGTGTGTGTTTGGTGTGTGTGTGTGTGTGTGTGTGTGTGTGTGTGTGTGTGTGTGTGTGTGTGTGTGTGTGTGCGTGTTCATGTGTGTGTGTGCTTGCGTGTGTGCGTGTTCTTGTCTGAGTGTGTGTGTGTGTGTGTGTGGCAGAGTGAAATGTGTGAGACAGATGCTGCCAAGCTTACATGGATCAAGAAAAAAAAAAAAACAGCCCCTGGGCAGGAACGAGAGGAACTACCCCTATTGCCCCCTGCCAACACCCCTCCCCTTCCAACAACACACACACAATCACAAAACGCACAAAATTGAACACAAGAACATGCACGCAGTACGGTACAATATGACAGAATTCCGCTCCATACGGAATAAATTCAGCTTTTTGGTTGTCAAAGCGTTTATATTTATAACAATATCACCAAAGAAGTAATGGACTCCATTTGCTAATCCCGCTCTCCACTATATCACCATCCAGATTGAATAGATCTTACGCCATTTGCATATCCTGCTACCCACGTATCATCCACTAGGGCTAGCCTATGCTAACATCAGTCAATGATTAAACATTCTGTTTGAAAGACTGTTTTATATGCGATTCAAAATCAGATTCAAACCCAATTCATCCATTAATTAATCAATATTAATGAAATTGGCAGCTTCTAATGTATTTAGAAGGAGCAGAAGTTTGAGAGGACTGAAACACGAGCTTTGCAGCAATCCGATAACTTTTTGAAGCCTTCGAAACAAAATGGCCCCTATTGGCTCACATAAACAAGATGGACAGGTTCCATCAGGTCACGTATATCAAGAAGTCTGTTTGTTGTATTACAGCTAATAGTATTGGACTGGCCTTTTCAAATGTTTTGGCTTCAATGCACGACGGCTGTGGTCATGCTACACTTTTTCAGGTACTTGCTCCAACTCCCATGGGGGCCACCTCTACTGCTGCATGTTGGCTACGGCTGAAACTCTCCATCCACATGGGAGTTGTTAAATGGGTAGTCCTAGTGCGTGGCCGGCTCCAGACGAAAGGACAACACGGGACAGTGCTGGCTAGCCAAAGCCTCGCTCGCACGTCCAATTCTGTCACTCCATTCTCCACTCCCTTTTCCACTTCCCGTCCCCCTGCCTCTCGCCCCCCACCCCCTTCTCATCACCCCCCTGGTTCTCTGTGCAGTGGTCCCCACAATAGCCTCGGCGTTAGCAGCGGTAACGGGCGTGAGGGAAGGTCACGCAAAGGTTAGCTAAATACCGCTAGCTTAGCCTCCATTAACTATGAAAACACTAGCCGCAGGAGTGGTTGCCCTGGGTTGAGAGAGAGTGCCCCGCTCTCGTTCCTTTTTCCCCCCTACTCTTCTGTTGTTTCTAGCTGTGCTCACAGCCACAACCCGCCGCTCAGAGTTCCTAGTCGGTTCGCTACGTTGGACATGACAGCTAGCAAACTGTCGCTATAGCGCTGACATCTATACAGCGCCTAAAGGCCACTGTTAGGCCACATTAACAGTTTCTGTCACCAAATAAAGACCAACAAAAATAAACAGGAAGAAAGATGGGTCAAACTCATAAATGGAAGATGGATCGAGCGGGAAACTTAAAGCGATGAAAAGGGAGGTTTTCCTAACTCACGGGAATCCATGCTAATATCTCCGCAGTGTGGCTAGCGGCGACGGCTATAGCACTAAAAGGTGGCAGAATGTTGGCCATTTGTCTCTGTAAGTGGGGCCACGGATAAATATAGGCCTGGGCGCGCTGACAGCTTTATAGTCCTGTTGCTCAGTGGTTGCCTTTCTGCGCAGCCGCCATCTGCAGTGCACTCCGTCGTCACTTTTTTTAAACAATTAACATTGTATCACCCCTAATACATCTCTGTATTTCTGCCCAAACTTTTTTTTTTCACCCTTTTGCTACCACCTATTTTCTAGCTCTCCTGATGTCTGTCTTTACCTCTCTATCCCCCTCTTTTCTCTGTATCCCTAACATTGCAGCCAGCCCCCCCCCACTTCCGATCCCGCTAATGTTTTTCAGTCATAATAAATCCGGCCGTGACTTTGTAAAGCAAACAATGCTGTGGGGAACCGTCCCTCCAATAACACTTTGTCAGTTCCAATCAGCCCTGAAATATGACTCAACTGTCTATCCCCCCCCCCCCACACACCCCCTCTCCACCCCCCCTCCAACACCCAGCCCAGCTCAGGGTCCCACTGGCCTAAACTATCAAACCTCAATCACCCACCCGCCCCACACACACACAGACACAGAGACACACACACACACACACAGACACACTCATAGGCCCAAACCCTGTTTGCTCTCCATCTCATTCACTCGCTCTGCATTCGTCTTTCTCTATCTTTATGTCCTCTTATCCATCTTCCGTTCTCGTCTCCCACTGCATCCATCTTGGCCTTTGCTCTAGCTCCAAATTTATGCCATAGTCTCTGTCTCTGTCTGGGCCTCTGTGTATATATATATATCTCTCTCTCTTCCCTCTCTCTCTGCTCCCGGTACAGCGGCCATATCCTTATCATATCCTTTTCTTCATTTATTTTATCCTGCACATTTTCCATCCCATTAACTTATTGATTTCAGTGGATTAATCGCGGTTGAATTACATGGACTTAACAAATAGGCCACTAACCATATTTCACTCCCTGCTTTACACTTGGTCTGCAAACATTGGGGGAAAAGAATTGTGAGATTTGGTTGGAATAGAAAAAATATTGATCAGCTTCAAAAAGTTGTTTTATTCATTTGTATATTCGGCCCGCTTCTATGATGCGTTTCCCCTGATGTGTTTGCAGCCTGCTATGCTAAGTGCTAACCCCTGATATACGTCAGCGCCGCCTAGCATAGCAGCATGCAGACCCTGCCAGTGTGACTGAAACCTGCAGACACGGGGACCTTCTGACCGCCGTGACGAGAGGCATGTTCTCGTCACGCAGGATTAGCACTGTTGAGATACAGGGATGGACCACCTCAAAGAGAGAGAGAGACACAGAGAGAGAGAGACACACAGAAAGAGAGTGGGCCTGTGAGAGAGATAATCACACAGAGACAGTGGGAGAGTGATAGAGAGTTCTGTGTGTGTTACTTCAAAGTCTAACACAAGTAGAGAACACAACGAACCCCCCCCCCCCCCCCCCCCCCCTCACTTCCTGTTGCCTTTGAAACACAAATGGTATGACTGGGTTATGTCAGTTGCCTGGTATGATTACGATTGTTTTTGGGTTTTGCAACACATTATGTGTTGCATCTCTTGCGTAGCGTTACAGTGCTTCTGTTGCATCGCTTGAACGCGGTGCTCTTATGAGACCTCCCCTGCTATCCTAAAGCCTTGACACTCTGCCCCTGCATCAGAGGTTGTTTCCTCGTCGCTGTTGACAGAGAGCCGTGTCTCAAAAAAAAAAAAAAGGACACGTTACAATGGGATTTCCCGGATCAAACCTTGGCTGTAAAATGTTTGGATAAGTGTACAGCAGCCGCGAACTGGGGAGATCTCTGGAGTGCTCAGAGTGTGCGATGAGTGACGGAGTGGACGGAAACAAAATAGTTCATAATGGAATGTTCTGGTCAACATTAAAGGAGAGGGGAGCCTGAAACACACGAGCAGGCAGACGCAAGTCCCACTAGCAGTATTAGTACCAAGACTTAACCTCTCTCTCTCTCTCTCTCTCTGTCTCTGTCTCTGTCTCTGTCTCTCTCTGTCTCTCTCTCTGTCTGTCTGTCTCTCTCTCAAGCCGTCGTTTTCTCTTTGTCTCTCTTTAGCCATGCAGGGATAAAGTATTGTGGGGAAAGGAAAGGCGAGGTCAAATCACATTTCCTAGATTACACGTGTGTGTGTGTGTGTGTGTGTGTGTGTGTGTGTGTGTGTGTGTGTGTGTGTGTGTGTGGTTGTGCGTGTGAGCGCATGTGGTTGTTAGCGCTAATGTGGAATTGTGCCTGAGGCGCTACCAATGACAGCCCTCTCACTCAACTGCCTAATAGAAACACACATGGGTGGGGGGGGGGGGGGGGGGGGAGAACAGGGGCGAGAGACAGCCTCATAGAGCGAGAGAGAGAGAGAGAGAGAGAGAGAGAGAGGGAGAGGGAGAGAGAGCAATATAAAAGTAAAGTGTGTGACTCTGGGAAACCTGGCAGATGAATGCCCCCATAATGTGCCTTTCACGGCCGCATTAAAGTGTAAATAAAGAATAATGGCTTCCGTTAAGTGGCACATGGCGTGACTTTCTATCGCCTGACTCCCTGCCTCGCCACCACCCTGCCGCCGCCGCTGTGAGGGCCTCTATCCAAACACAACTTCAGTAACTTACAATTCTTTCCCCAAGCCATGTAGGATCATGGGCGAATGTTCAGGTCAGTCGTGTAATATATATACCCAGCTCTGTTCTCCAGGAAAACACAGAGTGAGGGGAGAGAGCCGGGGGTAAAAAGTACAGTTGGAGTGATGTATCCTGAAAACGTTTAGACAAAGTGTTTATAGTACCGCTAATCAGGGGTTATATTGGGAATTTGTCAGGTGGGCCGCTTTGTGGGCGAGCGTGACCGCAGCAAAAAGACGTGACTAACAAAGGAAGCTGGTGTTAATGTCTTAGACCCTCTGAAAGAGGTTTATTTTTTCAGCGTTAACGTCGGTTGTAGGTTTTCTAACATATGAAAACAAACAGGGGATGTAGTCGCACAAGCGACAGGCCTTGCTCGTTTTTTTTCCGGCTTTCCCGGCGGATAAAAATGACCGGGAGTCGCTGGATTAAAAAACGTTGGGTAAAATACCCGTCAGTGTTGGTGGTGTGTAATTTACGAGACGAGAGATGAAGTGCACTGATCGGTTCAACTGAATTCTTAGTACAAGCCGTTCTATTGGATGGGCTCTTTTCAAATCAACGTCAAAATGACAACGTATGGCTGCCTCAGTTTCCGGGCTAGACAAGCCCCGCCTACTCTCCTACAGAGAACAGGCGGTGCTTACATAACCTTTGACCTCTCTAATGCATTAATTACAGGCCAAAGTGTGCAGAGGGTCATTTCCTGTGATAGAGGGCATTAGTTATTGGCATGTGACCCATGCGTCCCTTCTTCCTTGCCCAATATGTTGGGCCCATGTCCTTCCCCCCCCTCACCCCACACACAAGGGACCACCAACACCACATGTCATGCGTAAGGAATCACCCATGGCGTATACAACGTCGTCAGATCTGAGTGTTTACCGTACAATAAAATTGCAAACCAAACAATCCTTTGCTCATTTATTTAGAAAGACGTTTCGACTGTGTTTACCTGGAGCACAGAGAGACGGCACATAATGGCAAATCTGATTCTGACATTTGTGAGCGAATGTTTCAATTTGATACGCCTGTTTGCCGTTGCATGAGCGTACCGTGTGTGTGTGTGCCTGTGTGTGTGTGTGTGCTACGAGCAGCACTGTGTAGATGGTCCACAAGGTCCCTTCAGTGGAGCCAGGGTTTTGCTATTTCTATAGTCTACTCTAAAACGTGTCACAAAGCAACGGCCCTTCATCCCACCATGTTGGTTTTGCCTCGGGTGCTCTTCGAAAGCCACAGTTTGAGCGTAATGGTTAATGCAATTACGACGCTATGTACTTTATTGATATATTTATGGTACTTTTCTCAACTTTCTTTCTTCTAATATGGAGCTGCGGGTTGTTTTTCTCTGGGCCCGGGTGTCAAAGCGTAAGCCTGCATACCCAGTGCGGCGATGTAACCCTGCGGTCTCTCAACCAGAGATGTTTATGAGCTACAAGCCAGGGTAGAAAACCATGTGTCACTAATTGATTATCATTGCCTGGTCCAACCGGCCCTGTCGATCAATTATCCATCCGTCTCTCTCTCTCTCTCTCTCTCTCTCTCTCTCTCTCCCTCTCTTTCTCTCTTTCTCCCTGGCTCTGTCTCTCTCTCGCCCGCCCGCCGGCCTGCTTCAGACATAGCAATAACAAACCGCTAAAAGGAGGAACGCCGCGCTCGCTAATTAATGACGGCTTTATTTTCCTTTCCACCACTCTCGACCGCGGAGACGAGCCCGGGTCCCGATGAAGCACCCCCCCCCCCCCCCCCCCCCCCCCCCCCCCCCCGCCCCCGCCCCATACGCCACGCGATAGCATCAGGAAGGTGAGCGAGGGAACAAACGCAGGAGGAAACGTGGGAAGAGAGAAAGAGAGTGAAAGTGTGTGAGAGGGGGGATGAAGAGAAAAATAATTATATAAAAAAAAAAGAGGGAAGGTCTGTTTATACTGGATGTCGACTCTTGACTGCGATTTGGCGCCAAACGTTGTAATTGCACGAGCAGAGATCATCGGACAGTTGTTGGCACGCACCCATTCACAAAAACAGACACGACACGAGGTCACGTGATCATATCTAAGGGGAAACAAATGCTCCATCTTTTCCCGCTTTTCTCTCTGTCTCTCCCTCTCTCTCTTTCTCACACACACACATCCTCTCCTCTACGGCTGGCAGAAGGATCCGACATGGCCTTTGCTTTTGGGGACAGCTCCCCTGGGATCAAAAAGGCATTTAACAGAAATTAATGTGAGCCCTGGGAACGCCGAAAAAAACAACCTCCAGACGTAACCTGTGGGTCTATGTATGTGTGTGTGTGTGCGTACGTGCGTGTATCATTTGTGGTAAAAGGAGTGTGTTCCTTTACGAGGCTTTTCGTCGGGCCAAAGACAACTCAGCTTTAAATAACCCACGAAAGAAAACATTCCCTGCTCCCGGGATCAGCTTCGACCGCTCTTTTTCCACTTCAGAACTCCGATTATTAAGGGTGCCATTGCCAGAGGCACAATTGATATGTTTTATGGTCTGACTCCCATGGGTAGATGATGGATGGATGATGGCTTCAGAACAACAACAACAAGAAAACTCCAAACAGAATGCCCCAATCAGGAAGCAGGACATTAAGATAGAATCATTGCGTTTCTGGACGGTGACACAAAGTGAATTGTGTGGTGAATTGTGTGGTGTGTGTTTTGATGCAGGGGCATTTGTGTATGATTAAGGATTGATTGGGTCATGTTTGCGTTGGCAAATCCGCTGGGAATTGGAAAGGTTCCCCGACTGCCCTTAAAATGACGTTTCGGAGGAACTCAAAACCAGACCTCAGCCCTGCAAGTCA